>NC_092258.1:7745000-7827500 GCF_036320965.1 Panulirus ornatus
ACAGTGAAGCAACCAGTTCATTACGAGCTGTTGACAGTAGGTTAGAGGCGTGGAGGTGGCAACAGGAAATATGAACGAGCAGTAATTCAAGTTTCAGTGAGTCAAGCAGTCCCTCCTGCTTCTAGCAGGAGTCTCACGCTGTCTCCTGCTGCCACTGTTCAACTCAGAGTCTCGCTCGTCCCTGACACTGTTCAACTTGAGTCTCGCTCGTCCCTGACACTGTTCAACTTGAGTCTCGTTCTTCCCTGACACTGTTCAACTTGAGTCTCGCTCGTCCCTGACACTGTTCAACTTGAGTCTCGTTCGTCCCTGACACTGTTCAACTTAAGAGTCTCGCTCGTCCCTGACACTGCTCAACTTGAGTCTCGCTCGTCCCTGACACTGTTCAACTTGAGTCTCGCTCATCCCTGACACTGTTCAACTTAGAGTCTCGCTCGTCCCTGCTGCTTACACCATCCAATTAGAACCTAACAATCGCATCTGCTGACGCCATCTGGTCCGGCGCAGGAGAGCAACAGCTGACTTCATAATATGACCTATGATAGACTGGGGTCAGAGCGGGTTCTTAGGGGCGGCTTCCCCCTTCACAGAAGAGGACGTGTTGCAAAGGGACTGTTCACCATTTTGTAACACCACACACATCAGGAGAGTATAAGTTAACTCTCCGTAGAATAGAAGAAGGGAAACCCAATTCATCAAGTGTCAAGGAGAGACTCCAGAATATACGATAAAGAAGTGGAATGATAATGAATGATAATCAATTGATATATAATCAATCACCCATTTCTAAAAATACAGAGGAGGGGGAATCAACGTACACGAAAGTGAACCTTGAAAGAGCGAATGGCGTTTCTATTGATGTCCTCTTAATTGTATGGATTTGCAAGCTTTTAGGAGCGAAGACGCTGAGAGACACTACCACAGATTCTTGTGGTCGAATGAGGATACTTTAAGTGAAGTTGATCTTCAACTGTCTGAAGACTGGAGGCACTTTCCCAGGTTGTGAGTGTCACCTGGTGACTGGTGGTACTCTACCAGGTTGTGAGTGTCACCTGGTGACTGGTGGTACTCTACCAGGTTGTGAGTGTCACCTGGTGACTGGGTCCACTCCTATGGTCGTTCAGTTTCTTCAATCAACCGTGACTGGAACAAAAAATCTCGCCATCCTCTTCAATGACCCGCTGTAAACGTGTTTCGGAACTTGAGTTTTACAACTTGGAAACTTTACTGATAACTTTCCCTGATGGCAGGTTATGCGTTACTTCAAGACCAGCTCGGCGGCTTCTTCGTCAGGTCAAACTTTTTGTTTACAAGGAAAGAGTCGGACGAGTTCGGCAGTGTATACCTGGCGCACCACGACTTCATCCGTCGATGTTAGGCGGATGCTGTGGGTAAATGGTGTGACTGGGGAGAGGAGACGATATAGGGGAGAAAGAGGAGACCTGACGTGGTGTAGGAGGACAGTGTAGGATGACCTGACGTGGGGAGCAAGGATGGTGTGGGGAGACATGACGTTGGGAGCAAGGACAGTGTTAGAAACCAGCTACGGGGAGCAAGTATACTGAGACGAGACGTGATATGGGGAGCAAAAAACAGTGAAGGGGGGGAAGCATACGTTAAGGGAGGAGGTTGTGTGGGAGGGGGAGCGAGCTAAGAAGAGGGAAGAGAATAATAAAGAAAACACTAAGGTGAGGGGGTAGAGGACAGAGAGGGGAGATCTAAGACGAGGAGATAGAAAGAGAGAGAGGACAATGAGGGAGCTAGATCATGGGATTTTGGGAACTGCTCTCTTTTTTCTCTTTTGATTAAAATTCTGAGAACTACCTACTCTCTCTTTTTTCCCCTGTTATTGTCTGTTTGTGGAGCACACCTCATAAACTCATGACACTTCACCTTCGTGGAGGTGTCTGTCCCTCATAACAAAATGCTATACAATATTCAAGAGACGTTTGTGAGAATTCTTAAACAAAAGCCACGCCAGCCAAGTCAATCAGAATCTTGTGTATGACCAGCTCATGCTGTGCTTCGACAGGGCAACACTGGCTCTCCTGTTCCAGTGATGTGTATGTGTAGATCTGGCAAGGTTGATGCCAGTAAAGTAGGCCGGCGTCTGGTTGGTGTTTTCTACATTCGCTGGTCGTTCGCCAGATCTGGTTGATTTTGGGAAGCAGATGTTGTACTGCAAGATGTCAATTATTATCGTATCTTCACTTTTTTTTTCAGTGTTGATGCGTAACAAGGATATATTCAACCTTTCCTCACCTTCTGCTCTCTCTGTGATTACAAGAGGAATACAGACAGCAGCACACATCTTTTTTTTTTTTCTTCTTGTACCTCTCGAAGCTATTCTGCAACAGATGATGACCTCAGCATTGAGGGGTTCCCTCAGAGAGAGAGAGAGAGAGAGAGAGAGAGAGAGAGAGAGAGAGAGAGAGAGAGAGAGAGAGAGAGAGAGAGAGAGAGAAACTTCAAAAGCTGCTCTATAAACCAGATGGAAGAAGTGGCAGAACTCACTCTCAGCAATGTTTGTTCCAACGTAAAAAAAAAAAAAGAAAAAAGAAAAAAAAGTTTCTTACGAAACGCAAAATGTTGTGTAGAGGGTTCCTGCGTCAACACGATAAGAGATGAAATATTCTTCATCACAGTACCCTAAGAGGTACGTGTTTTTCCCCGTCAACGCAGCTTCGCGTTAGAGGAATAGCAGTGGGACTGGTTAGCAGATTTGCCTCTTGGGTCGCTGGCTAGTTGGCTGGGTGGCTGGACCGCTCACTAGATGGATCTCTGGCTCGCTGGTTGGCTGGCTGGTATGTTTATTGGGTCACCAGCTGGCGGGCAGGCTGACTTGCTAGATGGATCTCTGTCTGGCTGCTGCTCTCGATGAATCACTGGATGACTGGCCTTCTAGGCGAATCACTGGCCGGTTGGCTGGCTGGTTCACTAGATGAATCACAGGCTGGCTGGCTGGTTCACTAGATGAATCACAGGCTGGCTGGCTGGTTCACTAGATGAATCACAGGCTGGCTGGCTGGTTTACCAGATGAATCACTGGTTGGTTGGCCGATTCACTTGACGAATCATTGGCTAGTTGGCTGGTTCACTAGATGAATCCCAGGCTGGCTGGCTGGTTCACCAGATGAATCATTGACTGGTTGGCTGGTTCACCAGATGAATCACTGGTCGGCTGGCTGGTTCACCAGATAAATCATTGACTGGTTGGCTGGTTCACCAGATGAATCACTGACTTCCTGACTCACGAGGTGACTCATGATGAACATCAGCAACGGAGAAGCCTACATAAGTTAAGACTGGAAAAAGAAAATTACGTTCAGTGTGCACAAACGCATCTCATCCTTCACCTTAACTCAACTTAAAATCCCTGCTTCCTCTTTCAGGTGATCCATGCATCACACGAACGCCCCTGGGTCCAGTGTCCTTCGAGCAGAAGTTCCTAACACTGCTTTAGTGTTCATGAGGTTATATGTTCACGAAGACGCAAATCCAACTCACGTCAATCTTTGCATCATCAGATCCTGTACTTGCAGGCCCCTTTGACACTGCTAAACCTTACGTGATATTACAGAAATGTGCCCTTGGTAAAGTGGAGGAGAAAAAATTCTTGTGCTTTTTCTCGCACAGATCATTTAGACTGCAAACCATTTTCTTCTGCTTCCAGCAACTAAATGTTATTGCTTGAATTTCGAACTCTGGGTTGCGAGCGATGAGCTCCAGATAGAGTGGACGGAGTCCAACATGATAGTAGTTACAGACACACACACACACACACACACACACACACATACACACACACACACACACACATATATATATATATATATATATATATATATATATATATATATATATATATATATATATATATATATACACAAATATACATTATATACATATATATAAAAAGATGGTTATGTGAATGATATATTTTCTGTTCATTAGTTATTCTGTACTTCATTCACTGCGGTTTCGGGGTTACAAAAAAGAGTTATTCATGAAGTCTTTTGTGGTAAACAAAAGGGTGAGCCAATGGTTCATATTACCACTCTCATGCGGGCAAATCATCTCCACTAATTAGCAAACTGCCTATTAACGTCAATATCAATTAGAATGGAAATTGTACGCGATAGATTGCTACGATTCAATGTGTCATTCTTTTTTTTATATCATGAGCATAATAAAGGACCTGTGTATCTCTCATAGAAAATAAAAATGTGTCATTAAAAATATATTACTGTCAATACATAAGCAGAATGCCAAAGACTTTGAATTTATAAGGTTAACTTAAGTCTATTTCTAAATGGAAATGAAGTGGGAAAACAGATGATCTTTGTGAGTTAACCTCGTGTGGTTCTAAATTCGTCCTCTGGTAATACTAAATGATTTATCGTTCTGCCACAATATAGGACATGGAAATTACTTCTTAGCCCCAGAATCAACTGGTACATTTCAGGCATACATGATCGTCACTGAAGTACATTTCAGGCATACATGATCGTCAATGAAGTACATTTCAGGCATACATGATCGTCAATGAAGTACATTTCAGGCATACATGATCGTCAATGAAGTACATTTCAGGCATACATGATCGCCACTGAAGTACATTTCAGGCATACATGATCGCCACTGAAGTACATTTCAGGCATACATGATCGTCACTGAAGTACATTTCAGGCATACATGATCGTCAATGAAGTACATTTCAGGCATACATGATCGTCACTGAAGTACATTTCAGGCATACATGATCGCCACTGAAGCAAATGTAATCATTCATTCGTATCATTTAGCGTTATCATTACTCTTATCATCTTCCTACTCACACACACATATCTTAGTCTCACTATCAAAAAATTTCCTTACTACACCATATACTGTATCCACAGTGCCTTATACAAGGCTTCTCCATCGACTCTATCATGCGCCTTCTCCAGATCTTTGAGTACCACACACACACACACACAGACACACACAAATCTCTCTGCACGTGATAACTCAACCAGCCAGTCTTGCACGTGGTAACTACCAGGCAGTCCTGTACGTGGGAACTCTAGTATGTTCTCACAAAAGTTATTATTCAGAGCAAAAGCTTATTCTACACACGCTCTACCACCCATACAGCCACCTTGTTCCTCGCGTGCCACCCAGCCTCTCACATAACCCTCACCCACGCCACTCTCCCACACTACCCTCTCACTCTCCACTCTCCCGCACACCTCACCAGGTGTACACATCAAGCACATACGTCAGTAATTATAGCACTCACTTTCGTTTAGTAGATTCTGTCAAACCTTTGCCGAAGGAAAGACAACTATTCTAATGGGAAATCACAAGACATCATAAACCATCACTCACTCACTGGGTTACCGATCCTCTTTTATATAAAAACCGGGAAAAACATACGTGTTAAAATCCGTAAAATTATATGTGAGCCGTCATAAAAATTCCCCCCCCCCTGGAAATCCATTGCAGTAGTGTGAGATAAAACCTTTGGTAATGGCAAGAAACGGCCCAGATTAGGATCGCAAGGATAAATCTGGAAAATGTGGAGAAATTTGCTGGAATTCTTAACTTGAAGATAGATAACTCTCCTACGAGGAAGTCCATGTCCACTGCATTGCAGTATATATATATATATATATATATATATATATATATATATATATATATATATATATATATATATATATATATACATATATATCACAAAACCCACATCGCACCTCCCTTACGAACTCAGCCCCTATTCATGATGTAATTTTGACCTAATTCATGTACATTCCTTCCTCCCAAAAAACACACAAACATTCTTACGGAACACTATTCTGAAATTAGCCACACGCCAACTACACACCCAGACAGGCGAATCGTGAATAACCTACACAAAATCCCCCTAGAAACATCTCTACTCCCAGTGACAACTGCAGTCGAATTGAAACCTTAAGGAACTCTCCTGCAGGAAGCCCTAACGTTAAACCAATTTGCCCAAGTTGCAGTCTGAGCACTTGAAGATATCCGCAACTACTCCCGATTACACAGTAAAATCCCTAGCCTCTGGAAACTTACGAACATACTACTTACCCTTAGAACCCTCCAAAGCACTTGAGTCCCTCTCTTCTTTACGCCCTGTATCACAGCTGTCCTCAGTAACCTATCTCATCTAAAAATGATCCACAGCAGGCTCAAGTAAAATCCCATTCTCACTTACACAGGATGGCTTTATAACCACCAACACTATTACACAAAGATCTCACACAATTTACCCTAAATAGTTTCAACCAACCACAACCCCCTTCCCGCACAGTAGCAGTTGTAGTTAAGAAAGCATTTGACGCTACCCCGCCACGTGTCGTCACTACCCTCCCCAACATGTCGTCACTACCCTCCTCAACTGAGAATGAATGTTGGAGAACTTGACAATCAGTGGCTGGACAGATCCTTGCTATCCATGCCAAGGTCAGTCAGAAAGGCTACACCTTTAAAAGCATTTAGCTCTGCAGTGGACCTTCTCAAAGAGCAATTATTTCTCAATCCCTCTTCAAGTCTCTTGCTAAATGAAAACCCATTACCTCCTGCGGACCACAGTACAAAGGTACTCTCATATCCAGACGAGTTTACAGTCATATCTCAGCCACAACAGCAAACTCACACTTCAGCAACGTATACTCACAGATTCCATCATCCCCAGATAAAACATATACTTACTGAAATGACCCAGTAGGAACACGCCAACCGCTCTTTCAACCTAGTCTTAAACATCACCCCAACTAGACATACACTCCTTTAAAACCACACTCCCCAGACGAGGTACACGTTTTCGTCTACACTCTGGACATCTCCCAATCTTAGATTACCACAAGACCCTTCACAGCCACAAGACACCTCAGTGAAATCTCTGAACATTTAAAGTTCAATCGCTCTATACTCTCTACGGACACGTATACACTTTCAGTGGCTGAAAATTTATAGTCCACGCCAATTAACGGCAATAAAGGTATACAAACAGCTACACAGACGTCAAAAACAACGTAGGGAATGAATGTAGTGACATCATTAAACGTAAAGTGATGTCAGATCATCGACCAACGATACCGCATCCATTCATCTCCGAAACTGCCGGAGCGAATGACTGACTTTAAACATGAGAACCAAGTCAGCGTGTGTGTGTGTCTGTGTGTGTGTATGTGGATGTGAAAACCAACAAATCATTAGTACAATCAAACACTGTGATAAGTACGCGGTTCGATTTCCTGAGCTCTCTTAGGAATGCGTGGGTCATGTTGACGGCGAGTTCAGTTCGTATTATGATGTGTGGGTGGATGAGTGAATGCACACGCGCGGCTTACTAACCGGTATTTAAACATGGGGGAGGTGTGGGTGCGTGTGTCTCAACAGTATGTAAACGCGAGTTAACCTCGCCTGGCAGCTTGAATTTAGCCTTGACCCCCTGCATAACTCAGTTTTGGGAAGGTTGGACTTTATGGCTCAACCAGGAGGCAAAGCTGTAACGGCTACACCAACGAAGCTGCACCGACCTGCGCCTCTCGATTCACATTCAAAAACCACGTTAAGAGCGATTGTTTAAGGCTCCTTTTTTTAGTGCGGGTGGGACAAGAAAGCCCGAAGTCTATCAGTTAGGGTTTCGGTCGTAGGAGTTTTAGACAGAAGATTGCCACAGACGGGGATGTCAGGTCTCGCTCCGGTCTCCATAGCGAGATCGATGTATCGTTGGGGGGATGAGACAATATCTGTACTGGGGCTGCTTCTACGACCGCGTCTCTCAGAGTGTGACTGCGTAAGATGGACTGTCAGATTTCGAACTGGGGTTCTCTTGGCGACCTAGTTATATTAGGCGGTTATTTCACTTTTTAGGACGGGATAAACACAGATGGAAGAAGATACACACACACACACACACACACACACACACACATACACACACACACACACACACGAGCTGTGGCCCCACAAGTGTAGAATTCCTTCCCCGCACAGCACAAAGAGATAATTACAAATAGGTAATTGCAAGTAGGCAATCACAAATGGGTAATTACACAGACACACAGACATAGACACTGACACACACACACACACACACACACACACACACACACACACACACACACCGGGTGTCGCAACCCTTCTTCCCTAAATCCCTCATTCCCAGCTCCTAATTCCTTCCCTCCTCCTCCTTCCCCCTGCCTTTCTTCCTCTCCCTCACCCCTAGCCTCCCTCTCTCTTACCGTCCCTAGTCTCCCTCTCTCTTCCCTACCCCCTAAACCCCTCCTTCTCTCTTTCCCCTCACCCCTCCCCCTATTTTCCCCTCTAAACCCCTCCTTCTCTCCTTCCCCTCATCCCTTCCCCTATTTTCCCCCCTAATCCCCTCCTTCCTTCCTCGCCTCCCCCTAAGGCATACATCCAGATACAACACCTGGCTCGGCCCAGCCAACCAGCCAGATATTACGACGATGGAGCGTTATTAAACCGGTAATCCCAGTCATTAATTCCGGTGTGGTAGCTTTATGGAGGCCTGCCTATGTTGGCTGGTGTGTGTGTGTGTGTGTGTGTGTGTGTGTGTGTGTGTGTGTGTGTGTGTGTGTGTGGAAGGTGACTGTCTTGCCCCCTCGTGAATAGACTGGATCAATATGTGACGACAAGGTACATACTCCCGTTCAAGTAATCTTATATTTTGTCTTTATCAACCCAGACATTATCTACTGATAACAGAACCATAACTATATTGTTAAGCTAATGTACTGAAGATTTAGAGATATCGCAACCATGTACGATGGAAATAAATGTCATGCGTAAAGAACTAAATTAAAAAAAAAAGATGTTTTCCATGCACGTCAGAGACGTGTCACCGAACGCCTGACGACTGAGGCAGTGGCCGGAAACATTCTGCATGAACCACAGGGGTCCGGAATGCAGGAGGAGGTTCGCAATACGACGACAGAAGAGGATTTAAGATGGTCCGTTACACACCAATGTTTTGTAGTGATTAAGTGTCCTATCTAAGGTCCAGGAGTGACCCGGATCCTTCTGTCCAGTAGCTCCCGACGCCCTGAGCTGCGCTACTTCCAGTAGCAGGTCAGGAAAAATGATAGAAACTCTCACAGCATAAGAATAAATCAATACCCTGCTACTGATTGTAGCGTAGCCTTGGAGCGGCAGGGTCGTCGTCAATGAGCGTCTGTGATTGACACAGGTCAGGTGAGTCATAATAAGCGCGTGATAGGTGAGCTCAGGACGCCGGAATCGGACAAATAAACAATGTTTATGTTGACCTAATCTTCGGCCAATCAGACACATCCTCCCCTGAAACACGACGGACCTCCCTAATGAGAGAAGCAGCCACTGGTATCCACCCCAGACATCATGTATCATACCTCCCTTTCGTCCCATGTTTTCACAAGAGAACTCTTTGGGGGTGAGACGGTATACGACCTGAGATAAGGGGGTTCTGTAAGGGAGGGTCTAATGATATACATATATCCATCATGATTCTCTCTCTCTCTCTCTCCCAAGGTCCTTGTATCACCTGTGTTGCACTCCCGAAGCTGAGCGCGGTGCCAACTCCAGAACTCGGAGGCAAACGACTTTGGCGCCAAGTTCTGGCTACCTGTGACAGATGAGGCGGGGATTCCTCCACCGCCACCACTTTGGCCGGGCAAGTCGAAAGATCTATAAGCTCCGAGCTCCGATACCCCTCTGGGCCATCGATAAACTGAGGCCATGAGATCCCTGCTACTATTCGGGCCAGATATGGGCTCTGTGCCTTGCTCTGCTACCACTCTGGTGGCCACTCGCGTAACTATGCCCTGAGGCGTGATACCAATTTGACACAGTGAAGGATCTAAGTGTTGTGACCTTTTGCCACTTACCCTGGTCAAGAAACTATGCTGTGAACTCGGTTAACCATTCTGATCAGTCTTGAATCTGAGCTGCTGGCTCCGTAACCACTCTGGCAAAGTCTAGAGTCTAAGTGATATGCTCTATTACCAATCTAGGTATACCACAATCAAAGCTCTAAGCTCTCCTATCATTCTGACCAGCAAGCAATCTAAGCTGTGGGTTTTGATACCACTCTTGGCCAGTCTAGACCATGAACTGTGAGTTCCACTACCACTCTGGCCAGTCTAGACCATGAACTGGGAGTTCCACTTTCACTCCGGCCAGTGTAGACCATGAACTGTGAGCTCTACTAGCACTCTGGCCAGTCTAGACCATGAACTGTGAGCTCTACTAGCACTCTGGCCAGTCTAGACCCTGAACTGTGAGCTCCACTCCCACTCCGGCCAGTGTAGACCATGAACTGTGATCTCCACTCCCACTCCGACCAGTCTAGACCCTGAACTGTGAGTTCCACTCCCACTCCGGCCAGTGTAGACCATGAACTGGGAGCTGGAATGCCACTCTGGGTGGTCGAAAATCTCAGCTAACGACCCTTGGGGTTAAGCGTCTTCACTTGGCTTTACGAGCAGGGAAATCCTTCCCAGAGGATCCTTACCGCCTGTTTTCCCTCCCCTGACTATTTTCGTTTCTTCTTTTCCTCTCAATTGTTTCTTCGTTACTCTCAGGTGATGCATTCCTCAACGCATCACCAAATGGCCAGGTCGTCTAGTCTCCAGGTGTCCCTCTGTATGGCAGATTACCTTCGACTTAGACGATGGAGAACACATCTACAGACCTCTGGCCATCGTTCGTCCATCCAAAATCCTGGCCATCGTTCGTCCATCCAAGGTCCTTGCCATCGTTCGTCTATTCCAGGTCCTGGCCATCGTTCGTCCATCCAAGGTCCTGGCCACCTTTCGTTCATTCCAGGTCCTGGCCACCGTTCGTCCATTCTAGGTCCGTTCTTTCTTCGTACATCTGTCGTTCATTCATCCACTCGTCGTCTGTCAGCAGTTTAGTCTGTCATCCGACAGTTGTCTGTCTATCATACGATCGTCACCAGCATATGTGTGCATACGCAGGCTTAAGCATATGTTTGTAGCAGTAGCACGTGTGTGTATGAGTGAGTGAGTGAGTGAGTGAGTGAGTGAGTGAGTGTGTGTGTGTGTGTGTGTGCGTGTGTGTGTGTGTGTGTGTGTGTGTGTGTGTGTGTGTGTGTTTCCCCATTTGTCTCGTTGCTTGGTGAGGTCGGGGATCAGCCCATAGCTGGCGTTCCTGACCTTCGTATATCCACGGGCCGCCTGGGATCAAACACACATCAGTCCCTGGTTCCCGGCAGCCTGTCCACAGTCAACCCAGCTGTTTATCCTCCCCCTTCTCATCCTTGTGTCGACAACACCTGCCACTCGGATGACCATCCCGACTCCACAACACAGCACCGGAGACAACCTGAGCCGCAGGAACAAAGGTATTTTTTCCGCAGCGCAGAGGTAAACATGACGGACTGACTCATGCGGGGAAAACTGGTAGATGAAGCATTCAGAGAGAGAGAGAGAGAGAGAGAGAGAGAGAGAGAGAGAGAGAGAGAGAGAGAGAGAGAGAGAGAGAGAGAGAGTTGAAGTCGTCCCATTCCTTCCTCTAAGCTTCCTCAGTCTTCCCCCCAGTTCACCAGGGAAGGGAGGAACTTGGCGCAGGGGAACTGTGGATTTATGGTGGAGGTTCAAGGTGGAGTGTCCTTAAAGGGAAGGAGGTTTTCGTGTTGTAAAAGAGAGAGCCCCGGCTGCTGCTCCTGTCTAGAGGCGCCTCTTGCACCAGCTGATGACCTCAGTGTTCTTGTGTGTGTGTGTGTGTGTGTGTGTGTGTGTGTGTGTGTGTGTGTGTGGTTAGCGTCCACGCCGGTTCGAATCCTGTTCGCTGTAGGCCGTTCACAGTCCACCCAACTGTTCATTCTCCCGTAGGGGGTTGGTCGATGAAATTTGTACGTGGTATAGGCTAAGGTGTGCGCGTGTGTGCATATATACACATAGGAAGCTATACGCTCATGCCTCACAGCCTCAGGAAAGCTGTTAATTCCGGGTTTGTTTTCTGGAGGATATAACACACGACGCCCACAATTAAGCGATGGTTTCCCCCCCAACATACAGCAATCTGTCTTGGCTAATTACTGCGCCGATGACTGATGGGAATTCACCTGAACTCGATGCTACACTTGATTTCGTGCATCACTGAACAACTGTGAGTTATTCTAACGTGCGGAACTGAGCGCCACCCATCCTCTCTAACTTACTTTCGGATACGTCATTCATGTCCCGTTTACATCAAAATACAAAATAGTCGCGTGAGAGGGCGTGCAGGGCGATCACATTTCGCTATGAAACGACCGCAGTGCACAACATCAATTCACCAGACAGACGAGGTAACAAATACACAGTATTGCTCGTTGGTGCCAACGCCACGGGAGATTCATGTGATGTTCTGTCAGAAAACGAGGCATTAGTCCTTCAGTCATGACTATGACAGATTCTACCATGACAGTCGATGCCTGTGGTCATGTGCATGACTGGGGTGGGAACTAAATGCCACACACCTGTCACTCTGGGATGAGACTGATGTCTGCTCGGTAGAAGATAATGAAGATTGAAAGTTAAAAAGAGGGATTTAACAAAAATGAACCCCATGGGTCTTAGAAGAGAATCTTACCTAAATGAGGTATCCTGTCTTGTAGAATTATACACACACACCTATATATATATGTGTGTGTGTGTGTGCATGGGAAAGGATGACAATTGAGTGCGTGATCAAGTATATTTCTATGAGTCCACGGGGAAATGAAACTCGATAATTTCCCAAGTGCACTTTCGTGCAATAATCACATCATCAGGGGAGATACAAGAAAGAATATATATAAGAATATATATATGACATTAATGAGTGGCAAAGAATTTACAACTACTGTAGACGCCCTTGACAAAGCCACCGCCCCTGAAGGACGGTCACCTACCACACTGAGGTGCCTCCAGGAGCCTCTGATATCAAACGGCTCCTCGGCCGTCATCCTCGAGCGTTAACATCCCTGAACTGGACCCAACCACGACCAGCATTTGGGAGAGGAGCGCGTGTGGGTGGAGGACACGAGGAGTGTGTTCTTCGACGGAGAAGAATCCTACTGACGCACCTTGGGCCTGCATACCCCGCCCGTCGACAGGAGGCGGAGGGAAAGAGTAATGCCACCTACGTAACTTCCCTCACCTCCTCTTTCTCCCTGGGATTCACTGATCCACACAGTGTAGCGATGATCCCTCAACTCAGCAGATGCCCGTGAAAAAATAATAATTTGTCGCCGCGCACCTAATTAACTCTGGACAAACACCGGGAGTAATATATGGCCGATCACACTAAGCCATGGGAACACAGAGAACCAAATGGAACCGGTCTATACGCAGGAAGGACAGGTTCACATGATCACATTCGAGGTGGACTGTACACATAATTCATGTGATTAACACCACAAAGCTAACTATATCACTACAATTTCGTGGATGTATCCACATAACAGGAGGTCTTGAATAAGTACCTGTATCCATTATAAAGATGTAGAATGTAATAAACTATTATGTAGATTTCTTGAACAAATTACACACGCGCAAATTATGTTACCCAGAAGGTAAACACACACACACACACACACACACACACACACACACACTTCTGCCACAGTAATTAGTTACTGTCTAAGCTGTGTTGTTATTATCTCGCATTACTTGTGAGAACTTTCTTTAGTCTGCGTCATTTCCTCAACTAACTGCCCACGCGCAGGAGTGCGCAATACCGACTGGCCCAATACCTCCAAATGATTGGTACATGTAAGTCCACTAATGGCGAGGGATTGGTGCTTTTATCACAAGAGGCACGAATGAATGGCTACGCCCCTGCACAATGCAAGGAAAGGAAAAGTCAAAAGGAATGGGATTTCGCGAGTTGAAGCTGAAATACAAGACTGAAAAAGGCAAGGCCAAACCAAAGAAATGGTTTTCATGAGCTAGAATTAACAGACGAAAAGAAAATGGGGGAATACATATATATAAATAAAGAGAGAGAGAGAGAGAGAGAGAGAGAGAGAGAGAGAGAGAGAGAGAGAGAGAGAGAGAGAGAGAGAGAGAGAGAGAGAGAGAGAGAGAGAGAGAGAGAGAGAGAGAGCCCAAAACCAAAGTCTAGAACAGAAAGGGAAAAAGATAAAAGTCAGCTGGGTGAAATGTGTGATAGTTAATATCTTCCCTTCGCTCCCGGGGGACGCTGTGGCTGTGGTGAAGAACGTGCCGGAAAATTACTATGCATTTGGATCGTTAGTCATATATTTTCACCAGGGGACGGCCAGACATACGAAAAAAAAATGGATCAAAAATCCATCGTGGATTCAACTATGGCGCAGATGTTGATGCCTCTCTCCTTGCTATCCCTGGAGGCAATCTTAAAAAAAAAAATCCGACGAGATGAAACCCTTCGGATACGCATCTGTTTACGCCAATGGCTCCTGTCCTCAGGGAAGCTTCGGCTGGAGTAACTAGCGGAATGATCATGCCCTCGTCCATGCGTTGTCACCCAGCCTCCAGGCTGGTTGCAACTGGTCAAATAAGGCTTCGGAAGGCCTTAACAAGGCCGAGAGAGAGAGAGAGAGAGAGAGAGAGAGAGAGAGAGAGAGAGAGAGAGAGAAGGTGTGGGGGTAGAAAGACACGAGTCTCCAATGGTCTTGATATGGGGGGAGGAGACTGGTCGTGAGAGACGCCTTAAACTTTTACGTGTTCATCTGGAGGGACTGCCAACCAACCAACCAACCGGTTGGTTGGTTGGTTGGCTAGCTGGTTAATCAACTGCCGGGGTCATTAAGGTCATCAAGGGAGTCATGATAATCATTCGGGAAAGATAAGACACCTTCCTCAGCCACATGGGATGGGAAGGACGGAAAACAGAAGCCCCGCTGACACACACAAAAAAAAATCTAGGTTATCTTTTAATTAGTTACGTCCATTCGCATCTAATGGCATTTCTAATCTAAAAGAATGAGGATAAAGGGTGGAACTGCAAGTAACTCTACCACCTGGATGTGTACCGTCGAGAAATCAAGACTAAACAGAGCCCAGGATCGACCCTCTTTGTGGCAAACCACACGTCTTCTTCAGCCAGCCGGAGGCATCGCCATACAAAACCACACTTCGCTCTTTGTCTACGAGGTAGTCAACAATCCATTTGCATATATCATTTGCTGTCTAACTTCCTTCACGGATTTTGAGGTTAGGTTATTAATGCCACTCAATTCGTTTAAGTTTGATCCGTGTATTTCAGTGCATGATAACTCTTGAATTTCGAAATGCTGCTAGTTCATTCGTCATCAGAAACCACGAAGCATTTGCTAGCGGGTTGAAGTGTGCTTGATCCTACATGGAATGCGTGTATACAGAATATCTACTTACTTTAAGTGTACTTACGGCAAGATATTCTCGGGAGTCAAACCTAGCGAAGACGAAGTCATGTTATTCACCCACGTATCACCAAGTGTCCTGTGTGAGATGGAGACATTGTGCGTTTGTGGATTGATCCCCAGCCGTCGACGCGCGGGTGAGGCAGAAACAAGAGAGAAACACGTAGGACACAAAAGAGTGGAACTTGACAGCCAATGGATTTCCGTCTCAATGCGCAGGCGTCAATCGCCTTCACAACGTACGGATGGGTAACAGCACTTCCTCGACCTCGTATTCTCCCAGTGATATTAGCATTTTACCCTAAGATACCGTGTCTGCTCTTACCATGAACCAGTAGCATGTATAAAGGTTACCACAACAGCAGCCCTGAAGAAATGACCCAGGCCTAATAAAAAGTACGTGTTACATAAGCCCCCATATAGCATCAAGAAAAAAACATCTCCACTACGTAACACTACAATGTCTTTTTTTTTCTATTTCACTCAATAGACCGCTGGAGCCACAGAGGCAAGTAACACACCACTGAGAAAGGCTTGGCTTCGAATTCTGTAAGCCCGAAGGCCACTGGCCAACTGCCTCATTTGACAAGAAACGTAGACAGGCGAATAAAGAGTGGGGAAGGGGGGGGTCGTATTTGCACAGGGGGACCATTTGGTTAGAGAAGAATGTTATAACAGCTACACTGATCCCCTGCAGCGTACCACGCTCAGTGTTTCCTGTGGTAGATCGAACACACCATCAGCAGGAGGTCCACACTCTCCCCCCCCCATCGTGAAACCTTATTGTGTCGTTCCAACAAATGAAACCGGAATAAATCGGCAATGTGTATATATGCACACGTTAAAATACCGTCTACCCAAAATGTATATATATCGCGGTCAATATTTACCGAGGTGTTTCGAGAGGAAATGGTATTTGTTATTACACGGACCACATCTCAGAGAAAGAAAAGTTTCTGTAATATCATTTTTCATTTTTCTTTTTTTTAAAAAAGACGTTTGCCATTATCAAAGGTGTTGGGTATATATTGCATATATACTGCAAAGAATTAATATAATGTGTTCTTCACAGGTGCTATCAAGTTTCGCTTATCACAAAAAGGTATATATATATATATATATATATATATATATATATATATATATATATATATATATATATATATATATATATATATCATCAATTGATGGAGCACATTCGAGTTCCTTCTCCCCTCAAAAATCTTTTACAGAAATTTCCCCCCGAAAATACCTTTCCCTGGAGAGGATGAGGAAGTCAGGTCTGCATTAGGAGGTCTGGCAATCACACAGACAGCTCGTTCTCCAGCGCTTCCAGCTCCGTTGCAGATGGGTCTGGCAAATCCACAGACGCATCATCCTTTCCCGTCGTCCAAGAATCCCACCGACTCCCTGTACACACGCGAGGATTTTAATGCTACTTTACCGGGGTAAAAGAAGTCTTGGAGGACGTTCCTAGCGCTACCTCGCTCACGCGGGAAACGGCGGCCAAAGATGAGGGAATTCCGATTGTGATAATTTGACTTGAAATTGAATAATATTACATTAAAAAAATTTCCCTCGTAACTCGTCGTTCTTCAGAATCAGCAGCAATAAATCTTCTTTTGAAAATCTCTGTTTTTAATTTTAGATAGAAAAATCAATCATAAAAATGTCACAACTTGAAGTTAAAAATGCCACAGCTTGAAGTTAAAAATGTCATATAGGTTGAAAATACTATATTCTATCTCTGAGTCTTAACCCATTTGTCCTGGTAACTGTACTTTCTTGTACCTCGACAAGTCGTTCGTGGTTTTATGTTCTCAAACTTTGTTCAGAATTTTGAACACTTGGATCGAGTCGCTGCGAAGTGCACTCCAGGGACCCTGTGGTACAGTGGACTCTCATAGCAACCAAACTAACTATTGTAACACAAGACCTGGACTGTACTATTTGTACCTTCGTTCGATTTCTTATTGCATTTGGAACGGGATCTGGCTTATCACTGAGGCCATTTGAATCCCTTAATGGCATCAAACAGACGCTATATTTCATATAAAATATACAAAGAGCCATATCACGGTACGAGATCCAATTGCGCGTCTCATCTTCTTCCATTAATCATGGGAAATTCAGATTTTCATACGACTTCACATATTGTATTATTAAGTGCAATGCATTTAATTGTACTGATGTAATTCGTCCTTGGCAGGCCATATAACTATAATCGTAATAGCTCGACTGGATTAATATATATATATATATATATATATATATATATATATATATATATATATATATATATATATATATATTCCTATGAGTCCACGGGGAAATATCTTGATCACGCGCAAAATTGTGATCCTTTCCAATATATATATATATATATATATATATATATATATATATATATATATATATATATATATATATATATATACATACATATATATATATATATATATATGTACATATATATATATATATATATATATATATATATATATATATATATATATATATATATATATATATATATATATATATATTGAGAATCGAACCTGGGTCACCAAGAAAGAGATGATAGGAAACGGAGAGATAATAGAGCAAAAACAGATCAAGAATGGAGAGGTAAATATAGAGACGAAGGGTACAGAAAAATGGTATACCAAAATAAAACACGTGTGGCTTCACAGTGAGAGAAAAGTCAAAGAAATCTGAGTCTTATAACAGGTATAGACTGAAGCTGAACTTTGAAAATAAAAGGTTGTGTGGGCAAGGGTTTTATGGCCACTCTTAAAACCCAGTTGGATGCAATTTTTCAATTAATTACTGAAAGGAAATTGATTTAATATTAATGTCCTCTTTTATCTCTCTTATCTCTCATTATGTTCAATTTTGCCATTCTCTTATCTGTCTTCATTTCTCCCTTTATTTTCTATCAATCCTTTATTCAATTGCATTTTACCCTACCATATTTCCATTCATTTTCCTTTTCGCTTCATTTCTGTCATATTCCAACTAACTTGCCATTTTCTGTTATCACTTCCCTTACTTTCTTTTCATCCCAGTTTTTCATTTCTATTCATTTATCCATTCTTTTTCCTTTCCCTTCATTCACCTCCTTCAATTTCCTGTTCTTTCACTCCTCCTTTCACTTTTCACTTATTCCTTCCTTCAACCATTCCATTTATTTTTCTTTTTCTTCCTCCACCACACTCTCTCTTTCCTCATTTCGTCCTCCTTCACTATGAGTTCGTTCTCTCTCTCTCTCTCTCTCTCTCTCTCTCTCTCTCTCTCTCTCTCTCTCTCTCTCTTTTTGAATCCCCCAGGAGAGTACAGAGAGCACCCTGTGGCTTGGCCATATCCCTCCACTCTTATAAGTTTTGGGAGAATTTATGAATTCAATGAGACGTGTGTAATCAGGTTCGAAAAGTTCCCTGGTATATGTAGATTTGTTCAATTACTTGGCCACAGCCCTTTTTGACCCAACTGGTCCATTAATAAACGCATATTTTTTTTGAGGGAGGGAATTCATTTTTATCATATATATATATATATATATATATATATATATACTCTGCTTCCTCTTAAACCGCTAGTTCTACCGCAGCAAAAATTCCAAAATGCCCTCTGGAATAAGTTCTCTCCCTCACCCTTCCAAAGGACCCTGAACTTCCCGGACTGACACACTCCCATCCCTTACGTGTGTGTGTGTGTGTGTGCTCCTTCCACTCCACATTTGTTCCAGTCAGCCATGAATAACTAACTTCACCCACACCCGTCTTCTTTTCTTCGACCCACTTGACCCTCCCCCCTTCTCTCTCTCTCTCTCTCTCTCTCTCTCTCTCTCTCTCTCTCTCTCTCTCTCTCTCGCGAGGTCCTCCGCTGCAATTCATTTCACCTCTACCTCGCAACTTTTTATCTCGCTCTCTTATTCACGGCACTGCAAAAACTTTACTCTTTTAGCTTCCATTATTAAATATTTTCTGGGCCATTCTTCCCGAACCTTCCAAAAACTTTCCTTTTTTTCTCTCTCTCTCTCGCTCTCGCTCTCTCTTCCTTAACGTTCTTACGTCATATTTTTCAACACAGTTTTCCTCTTATAAATTCTTCATCGCTCGCCATGCTCCCGAGACCCACCTTCGGTTTGTATCAATATATATATATATATATATATATATATATATATATATATATATATATATATATATATATAATGTAAAAATCTCATTTTCTCAGCTCCCTCACATCAGACTTTCCCTCATCTTCAGCGTCATGATCCCGCCCATTCACGAAGGCAAAATGGGCAAACCTGAGATAATTGAGAATGTAAATATGTACGGTCGTAGCCCTTGAAGTACGTATCATGTGCTCTTAAACTCCTCTCCTATGACTAACTTGTGCCTTTAAGACACCGAAATCGATTTGAATGTATAGATCTCATAATGTATCTTATGTACTCTATATGTGGCTAAGATTTATGAACACTGTTGTGCTTGTCCAGCTGATGAGGCGCTCTGTGTAAGAATCACATCCCACATAGACACGTTCTGTCACAAGGACGAAAGATGCAATTAGAATCAGAAACTACATGTCACATTTTTACCCTTTTGAATCAATACCAACAGAATTTAAATCCAATTTTCCATCCCGGTGCTAAATACGGAATACAAAATGTTGTCGTAAATTGATCTAAAATTTTTTTTTTTCATGTAATTTAGCCATATACTTTATTAACCTGTGTGGCGGTATACATAACAAATTACACACTGGAGGGGGGTAAAAAAGTTAATAAATTGTTTGCAAGCTGTTAATGAATATGTAATTTAATCTGGTGCTCTGACGTGGTAAAATTCTGATTAAAACTACAGAGGTAGAGATGAGGAAGGAGGGAGTGGAGAAGAGAGGAGGGTGTATAGGGAATCAAGAGAGAACTGGGAATAAAAGGAGAAGGAGGTGGGGGGTGGAATAGATAAGGAAACAAAGGACAAAAGGAAAGGTTCATATCCAATGAGGAGAAGAGAGACCCAAGGGGGAGGATTACCAGAGACCCAAGGGTGAGAATTGCCAGAGACCCAGGGGGGAGGATTACCAAAGACCCAAGGGTGAGGATTACTAGAGACCCAGGGGTGAGGATTACCAGAGACCCAAGGGTGAGGATTACCAGAGACCCAAGGGTGAGGATTACCAGAGACCCAAGGGTGAGGATCACTAGAGACCCAGTGGTGAGGAATACCAGAGACCCAGGGGTGAAGGGTGCTGAAGACCAAAGGGTAAAGGGCACCAAGTAAAGGAAGGAAGAGACCACGTGGAGAGAGAGAGAGAGAGAGAGAGAGAGAGAGAGAGAGAGAGAGAGAGAGAGAGAGAGAGAGAGAGAGAGAGAGAGAGAACATTGTAAAGCCATGCCCTTGTCTGTGTTCAAAAAATGAGGCCGTCCAGCGCAGGTGTTCACATCACATGTGAACACTCTCCTACACCACACATCTCCTCTCATTACAGGCATCACGTTCACCCAGCAAGTAAAATTGTCGCTAGAACATAATTAATAGAGTGAAACATGAAATTAATTTCCTGTTCTTTTTTTTTTTTTTTTCCACCCCACCTCCTACCCCCCCCCCCCCCCCCCCCCCCCCGCCCCTGCTCCTCCTGTTTTCCCACCCCCTCCCGGCCGGCAGCACAAGACCCAAAACGCAGTTATTAACTTCCTGTAGTTAGGAGATCAACGGTAATCCGCCTCCCCTGACGTTAATGTAGTGCTTTGTTTGTGGCCAGAGTTACGGCGGGTTATCTGTTGCTGGGAGAGACTGTTAGGTCTGGTCCTGGTCTGTGTAGTTCTGTTGTTGGGTGTGAGTGACTGTTGGGTCTCGTCTGGTCTGTGTTGTGTGACTGTTGGGTCTGCTCTGGTCTGGTCTGTGTTGTGTGACTGTTGGGTCTGCTCTGGTCTGTGTTGTTCTGTTGTTGGGAGAGACTGTTAGGTCTGGTCTGGTCTGTGTTGTGTGACTGTTGGGTCTGCTCTGGTCTGGTCTGTGTTGTGTGACTGTTGGGTCTGGTCTGGTCTGTGTTGTGTGACTGTTGGGTCTGCTCTGGTCTGGTCTGTGTTGTGTGACTGTTGGGTCTGGTCTGGTCTGTGTTGTGTGACTGTTGGGTCTGCTCTGGTCTGTGGTGTTCTGTTGTTGAGTGTGACTGTTGGGTCTGGTCTGGTCTGTGTTGTGTGACTGTTGGGTCTGCTCTGGTCTGTGTTGTTCTGTTGTTGGGAGAGACTGTTGGGTCTGGTCTGCGTTGTGTTGTCGGGGGTTTTCAGCTGAACTTGTAACCTTAATACCAGGATTGAGGGATTCGTTTATATAAGCCTATTACCGACGACCTAATTAAGCGCGTTTTCTGTTGTTGTTTTCCCCCTCCACAAACATACTGAGCAGTCTACCTTAGTATTCATTTACTTGCTGGCTCTCAGAATTGGGGATTTGCTTTAATGATTCATGTCATGATTGCTGACAAATTATGTCTACGTCTCGGAGACAACTGACCCTCTGCTGGCCAACGCATTACCTCAAGAGAGAAATACGACTTTCGCAACATACCTCAAGATGCCAAAAATAGCTTCTGCGAAAAATAAGATGAAAATGTTGTCCGCGCGCTTGCAACTCAGGTAAACACACCCCCAGAATAGAGCAGCAACCAGAGGGCATACCATGAGGCTAAGCAGGAAAAGTTAGGCTCCGTAGAAACAACACTTTCATAAGAGAAAGTGATCGAGTGAGATACACGGAACGATGAAAACTGCCAGTGACGACAAACGAGAAGGATATGGATGCTCCATTGATGCAGAACTCCCTCCTCGTACCATAGACATGGGTGTACACACACACACACACACACACACACACACACACACACACACACCAGTGCAGTCCTACATAGAGACACTTCCCATTCGCACCGCAGCCGGTCACCAACGCCACTCCTCCCTCCACACAAAAACGACCGTCGACACTTCCACTTCCCGCGCCACTTTCCCCTCTCCGATCCAAAAGCCATCATTATGACATGCCAGTCCTCCCTCCCTCCCTCAAGGCCACAGCCATCATCACTGGTACTCGCCAAAGTCCCCTACCACACCAGAGCCATGAAAGACCACCCTAGTTCCCTAATAGGTCCGTCATCACCATACATCACGCCACACCACACACCATCATCGCTCCACATCACACACCATCAGCACTCCACATCACACACCATCATCACTCCACATCACACACCATCATCACTCCACATCACACACCATCATCGCTCCACATCACACACCCATAGTCACCGTCACACGATACAAACTCTGTCCACACTACAGCAATCTTCACCTAGTCCCCTACCTCAACCACCATCATCACTCCCTCGGATCCACCGCGCCATGGTACATGCAACCTGGGTGACAAATTCTCCCCCAAATGACGCGCTTTTCATCACAAAACGCCAATGACTTTCCATTTCTTCCCGAGGCATGCTGAGACACCCACCAGTCCCGTAGACCCTCACGGCCTGCCAGCTAACTCTCCTGCCGCAGACATAGGGCAGCAGGGCGGGGGCATCCGCCGATTATTACTGTAGCCCAGCTCGACGCGCCTAAACCAACCCTCCTGCAGCAGAACCTAGGTTAGGCTGAGGCGTCCATCGATCACTGGGAACCCCAACCCTGCATGACGCGAATGGCAACACTCCTTGCCGCAGATCTTGGCCAGGCTTGGGTGTTGACCACCGATCTACTCCATCCCCGCCACGGCCAGCCTCTACCAACCTACCCACCCACCTACCTCCTCTCCTCCTCCTCCTCCTGCAGCAGACCTGATCAGGCAGGAGCCCCAAATAACTCGGCTGCCAGCCCCGCTGCTCGTAAACTCCGACACGGTTGGAACAAAACCTGGCGAACGGTCTCACTGGCGATCGGGGGGGAAAAAAAAAGGAAAAAAAGATAAACATTGTTACGGGATCTTCTTCGCTGACCCATCATCCTTGGGACAGATATGACCGAAGGTAACTCATCCATAGGGAGGATGTTCGCTGGAGTGAGTGAATCTATACGTTACGTATCATTACAGGAAGGGCGATGGATATGATAAATATGGTATGGTTTTTGTCCTCCCTGTTAATGGCGGGGAGAACTGATATACATCTGGTGCCTGGGGTGATCAGTGGACGCCATTATACTCCCTAGGGGAGCGTGTAGAGCAGGGGCGCTCCTGAACTAGGCTACTTTTCTACTGTTTATGAGTCCTTCATCCAGTCTACTGTACTGGACCCTGAAAATGGTGACAAATACGCCCCATAAGCACACCAGGGTCTCCGGCGAATAAGTCGGTGGGCCATTCAAAAGCAATCAATTTCATATCAAGTTGTGATATAAACTCTGTTTACTTCTGTGTAGGCTGCGCCCTCCCAGAGGAGAAGGACTTAGCTGGCCAACTGTTTATCATCTTTAAGGCCAAATAACAAGAGATTAACATAATGTCATATGCAATGGCCGGTGTCACTGTGGTGGCTGTGTTGGAAGTGGCCAGTTGTGGTTCTTCTACGGCGCTGGTGTGTTGCCATGGTGGTAATGGTGGAAGTGGTGGGAACTCGACTACCTTTGGACCCCGGATCTCTCCCTCTCACCTCCCGGGACCTAGCACGTCTTCCTCCTCCTCCTCCTCCTCCTCCTCCTCTTCTCGCCTCCTGGTGAGGAGCGAAATATCTGACGTGCGATAAAAGAAAAAAAGATGACCGGAGAACAAGAGTGTATGCGTATATGCTGAGTATTAATGATGCGCATTGCTTAGCTAGTCACGCTCTTCGTAAGGTGATCAGCTGTTTAGTGAGTCCAGCGTCGATGTTGATCATCTAATAATTCGACGCTTTTTTGGTCGACTTGTGTGTGTGTGTGTGTGTGTGTGTGTGTGTGTGTATTCTGATGGTGGTCAGTAGAATGAACAGCTGTGGCTCTCGTTCGTCAGATGGCTAAGGGAGTCGCCAGCTATACAAGGATATGCCCACCATACGTGGCGCTAACTTCTCTGGCATCGTATCTATCATCGTCTTCCCTCCTTTCTCTTCCTTGCTTCCACATTGTCGAATCGTATAGCTCTGGCAAAACCAATGGGGATGGACAGTATAAGTTCATGGTACATTTTGTTGAATCTGAAGCTGAAATTCTGGGAGAAAATATTGATAATATGGCGAGTCCTTTAATCATTCTATCTAATCTCCCATCTCTCGTCTTTGCTCATTCTATTCAATCTCCTATCTCTCGTCTTTGCTCATTCTATTCAATCTCCCATCTCTCGTCTTTGCTCATTCTATCTAATCTCCCATCTCTCGTCTTTGCTCATTCTATTCAATCTCCTATCTCTCGTCTTTGCTCATTCTATTTAATCTCCTATCTCTCGTCTCTGTTCATTATATTTCCACAACACTACAATCATCGTCTCATTACCAAAATATATATGTCAAGATTTGGCCACCAGCTTTACTATATATTAGTCCAGATAAGCTTATGTACAGTTATCTGTATAATACACCTACGTTTTCTCTGAGCCATGGCGCTCGTATTTCCCACTGAAAAACACAGGTCAGCCAGTAATCTAGTGGCGACGATTATGTGGTCTAAGCGGACTGACCACTGCAGCGAGCAGTTTGCATTAGGTTCGCGTCGGAAATAAGACGCAGCAAAGATACATGGATATCGCAAATGGCCTCACAATGTAAATGGTGTAGGTGCATTTGGCATTAATGATGACAATAAATACCATCCCAAGCCAATAGCGTTACAGTTTGAGTCTCCATTTACCATGCGACGAGAATATTTGGGCGGTCCGATATTCCTGATGCTCAGGTATTTGGCTCGTAATCACGTGAAATATCCGACTCGCTGCGACAGGTCACACTAATTCTGCATACGTCATTTATTTCGCTTGACACCAGGCCACCAGAAAGACTCTCTCTCTCTCTCTCTCTCTCTCTCTCTCTCTCTCTCTCTCTCGGTCCACCTGACGCACAGTGCTCCGCACAAGTGAGAAAATGGGATGCCAACACTAGTATATATATATATAACCAGCCAGCGCACATCAACTTTGATATACAATAGCTCAAAGTCCGCTGGGCAGTTTCTCTGGTAAGGCCTAACGCATTTTCCCTTTGGATTCTGTGATCTGTTAGACGGATCGCATCTCCAAAGACCATGGCCCAAAGGGAGGGTGCTAGGGACATAGGGGGTTGGTGAGATGGGAGGAAGGGGGTATGAGACGCTCACATATTTCATAGATACTTTAATGGTGGTGGTGGTGAATGAATGCTTGCGACACCGGAATGCTTTTGAGAGGTGTTACGGACACGGACTCATAGAATCTGATGCATGCACTGCGGTTTCGAAATGTGTGCAGGTGGATACGAGTGAGTAAATGCGGCTTGTTTACTGAGATGTGTGTGGTTTGGGGGGAAGAGAGTTTTGCACTTGTGTTGCCCCGTCTCTTGAGTGTGTGTGTGTGTGTGTGTGTGTGTGTGTGTGTGTGTGTGTCAATTCAATAGAGACAGTTTCCAAAAACCAAACCCTCGACACAAACAGTAATGACACACACACACAAAAAAAAACGAAGAAAAACGCATAAAGTCAGTTAAAGGGAAAGAAAGAGAGGGAAAAAAGAGGAAAAAAATGGAAAAAAACGACTGCTGGTTCTTAATTAAGAAAGCTAATTCATCTGGCATCTTCCATCTCCTGCTTGATACCAAAGAAGCATTTTTTTGACGCCGGTCCCGGACGGCTGTCGTAAAACTTCCCATTTCGGAAATTACGTGACAGATGTGTTTGCATGTGGAAATAAAACGCTGTCCAACTTTTGCTTTTTCTCCTCATTTTCCCTTTATTTTGTGATGAGTGTGATAGCCCTGTCTGTCCGTCCGAGCGGAATATATATATATATATATATATATATATATATATATATATATATATATATATATATATATATATATATATATATATATATATATATAAAGCCTAAAAAAAACTTTCTAGCATGAAAAAAAAGTGTTGTTTAAGTCTACCATCAAGATCCCTACCAGTCTGTCCTGTACGAAAAATAAGTGACACTCATTACATTCTCTTTTGTAAAAACAGCCAACTGAATCGTCTGACTGAGTTTTTGACGGAAGGAATCTTAACAATAATGGCTTCGCAGAATGAAAGACTAGTACCACTGACTTTTAACTGCTGGTTGAGTGGATGGAGAACGTAAATAATGGTATAATCAATGGTCCAAATTAAAAAAGACTCGTGAGAAATCTTACGGTTAACTCTGTCAAGTTATTTCCTCGCCAGATAAGGAGATTGATCAGTGAAAGATCCAAGACACTTTAAATCTAATCCAGTATCAAAGATATTCACACGAACCCGTTATCCATGAATTCAGGCCAGGGAGAGATAAGTGGTTGAGAAGGTAACATGATATGTACCACTGCGTTATGACGACTGGTTAGATGAACGATTCAGTACCGAGAGAGAGAGAGAGAAAGAGAGAGAGAGAGAGAGAGAGAGAGAGAGAGAGAGAGAGAGAGAGAGAGAGAGAGAGAGAGAGAGAGAGAGAGAGAGAGAGAGAGAGCTTTAGTCCTGCAAATGATGATAATTAAAAATGGCAGTACAGATCCATCCCCTCCTCCTCCAAAAAAAACCAGTGCTTGAAATTCCATGCCCAGGACTCGCAGGGTCAGCCCCACGGTGCCCTGGGGTCAAACAGCTGGTCTCGAAGACCTGGAGAAAGAGCCAGACACCTTTCTCCTGACCATCAGCCCTTGCAGCCAGGGGGAACGCTTGCTAGCCGACGGTCCGAAGGAGCTGAGGAGGTAGGCCACAACACCACCACGTCCTCCTCATCTCCCTCACTCCTTCGTCGTCATTGTAACATTCGGAGGGACACGTCAGGACGTCATCAGATCCTTCGAGGGGAGGTTATGTTGCCCCGTCAGGAAGAACATCGTTACATGATTTCTGATATGATATGTCAGGGGCTTCCCAGACGACACTGGATTTGTGAGGAATCTTCTCCCACAAGACTCGTAATTTCTGCGGGGGAGGAGGAGGAGGAAGCCCCTCCCTTAGGACTCATAATTTGTAAGTTACGATGGGTTCCGGCAGTTCCGACTGTCTGCTTGGCTTGGAGAGGAGGGAGTGAGGGAGGGGGTCCTCTCTCTCTCTCTCTCTCTCTCTCTCTCTCTCTCTCTCTCTCTCTCTCTCTCTCTCTCTCCCCCCCTACCAGCGGTCGCGTCGGACGGGTAGTGCCAAGACTGTGGGCGACCTGGACCCAGCCTCCAGCTACGGCATCGCTGCCTCACCATCGTGAGTGGAGGAGGAGGAGGAGGAGGAGGAGGACAAAGAGGAGGAGGAGGAGGAGGAGGAGGAGGAGGAGGAGGAGGAGGAGGAGGAAGAGGAGGAGGAGGAGAGAAGGGACAGACGAGTGTGGCACCACTGTGTTCCCCAAGGCTGTGTTACACAGACCTTCGATCAGGTACAGCACTGGCTATGTCTCCCTCATACGATGAGGGGAAGGAAAGCGTATAGAAGGAGGCAAAAAAGTGGAAAATAAAGATGGAACGATGAAATGACGAAAAAAAAGAAGTGAAAAATGAAATGAGAGACAAGACGAAATGTTGAAAATGTATATCTAGCCAACATTTCAACTTTATACATTCCAATTCTGCAATTCATTCAGAGAAAAAAAAAAAATCAAAGGAGAAGGTCTTCCTTGATAAGAGAAAAATTGACTTTTCATAATACGTTTTCTTTTTTCCCAGAGGCCATTTTCTTTCTGGTTTCCAAGAGCTGTTTACTCTGCACCAGAAGGATGTGGGGAAAAGAACGAGGAAATGTGGAAAGGTTTTGAAAAATTCTGATTTCACGCAGTGAAAAGTACTTCTGCCGAGTAGTTTACAGTGACATGGATACGGAGGCTCTGCAAATATCTTCCTACACAGTGAAAAATAGATTAGCTATGCGGATAACAGTGACATAAAAGCAGAGGATCTTCAAACATACCATACTTGGCGACTGATAATCTGTCTTTTCACAGGCACTCTCTGAAGAGCTGTCTGTCTCGATCATGCAAGTTAAGAGGGGAAAAAGGAGACAGTTAACCAGGTCGTTTGGTGATGAACATCCCGGTGAGCGAGTCTTCGTCTCGTCCACACTAAACTGCGAAGTTTACAAGACCAGACACTCTGGCCATATTGAGGTTTCAAGAGACGAACTTAGCACTTGTGCGATGTCCTAAGACTTCTGTACAACGCCATGCAACCAATAATGGTCACTTTTGTCCCTTTTCCCACTCACTTTTCGAGTCATTAAGCCATCAGGGTACTGGGGATGCTGAAGCTGTTAAACAACTCGGAGAGGAACCAATTATTCCACAGGCGGGAGGGAGGGACGGAGGTTGTATACGTTGTGAGGCACTGGTGCTTGGCAGTTCCCACCAGCTGAGAGGCCAGGGAGGAGGACATACAAACAGCCTCACCAGACGTAGCACAAGTTGATATATGAAATCTGTCAATAAACCAAAGCAATAAGCGTCACTTGCATCACGGCTCCCGGCACAATATCCCCCCGCTCGCTCCCTCCCTGTCAAACTGACAGAACAACACGATCCCTGACACTTCCCTGTCAACGCTAGAGGGGAGGGAATGGCCGGATCCCCAAGTTCTCAGGAACTCGGAACTTCTTCTTCGTGTGCATGTGGTTGGGAGACAAAAGGCCACGTATGCGGCGAAAACGTCTTTGGTTTCTGAGTGAGGCTGAACACCCAAAGAAAGAGGTAGGTTTTTTAACTTTTCTTACCGTCGATTGGTCGTATTACTCTGACAATGGCGGCCTATAACCACCCTTATAGCCAACAAACCAACCAGTTAAGACAGAGATGCTGTCACACATCCCTCGTCCGCACTCACATTCTCTGCCGCCCGTACACCACTGGATGCTCGAGTCCTGTTGGGTCGACCCTTCCATGTGGAGGGCGACATAGCTGTAGTGCCAGTACGGGTGTAAGATGCCAGCACGTCAAGAATAACAATACTCACTTGTGAGGAGGCTGGGCTGTGTTAGGGTAGGTCAGCACAGGTTAGGGAAGGCTTAGGTAAGGTCAGGGACTTTGCACAAAGACCTTAGAGAAAATTAAAGAAAGGTCCAGAGGAGGACAACAAAAGATGGTACGAGAATTTAAAAAGAGAATAGTTATGGAGACAGGTTACAGAGGCCATGAGATTGCCTAAGATGAGAGAGAGAGAGAGAGAGAGAGAGAGAGAGAGAGAGAGAGAGAGAGAGAGAGAGAGAGAGAGAGAGAGAGAGAGAGAGAGAGTGTATGGGGGCGTTTTTTGATCACAGCCTTGCAGTGTCTATGGCAGGTTGATGACGTCAGGAGTGCACAGTTCTCCAAAGGAGACAGTGACGGAACACCCAGAGGCCATCACCAGAAATTTCAGCTCAAAAAGTTCCTTAAGAGACTTTAGGAAGTTTAAAAGCATGAGAGAAGTAGCATGAAGTTGACGAGACCCAACTTCGCGAGGGGTAGAACTTCCTTCCCCCAGCACTGTACAAATAGATAATTAAAAGGCATGTAATCAGCGACATGAAGATGTCCCCCCCCATCCCCCACCTTCCCCAAGTAGTGGTGAATGAAGCTAAGCCCCGGTTTATCAAATCCTGATTAAAGAAGATTACACATGCAATCATTACTGGTTCTTTTTATGATAATTTGGTAATTACAGAGTCGGGTATAATTCCTGTGTTGATCAACATTCTCTCTCATCACGGAGACGGGGCAGGACGGGGCGGGTTCAGTACGGCAAGGCGGGAATAGGGCGAAATGGGGCGGCGGGGTGAGACGCAGTGAGTAGTAGAACGCGGTGAGTCGGGGCGAAATGAAGCGGAATGAGGTGGAATCGAACAGCGTAGATTGGGATGGGGTGAGGTGGGAATGACGGAGACCGAAGCAAGGTGGGATAGGGAATGTACGCGGGGTGTTTGCGACGGGGACATGTCGTGGTTCGGTGGAATGGACCTGGATGTGAGGCGCGTCGGGGCGTTGTGCTGGCGGTTCGGGATGGGTCGTGCTGGTACGGGGCGGAACGGATTCGGGGCTGGTCGAAGGTACGAGGAAGAGGCGAGGTGTTCACTGAGCGTGATAGGTCGGTGCGGTAAGCCAGAGACTTAATGACCTTAATCAGAATCCTTGATCCACGTTGAGAATGGCTGTGATCAGTGGCCAAGTCTTTTCCTAATGAACTAACACAAGAGGAATCAGACGTCGAGGAAATGACCGGGGTTACGAAAGGGGGGGCGGGCGGGGTCATCATTCTGGGGATCACTTCTACCCCCGTTATCCACCAGTTGACCCAGACAACATCACCAGGAGGGCAACGGTCATGTAAACAGACACGAACTGGGGTGAAATATTTCGGTAGGTCCTTCCCCGCCAAGCTGGCGGGGTAGATCACCTTCAAACGCGTGTGTGTGTGTGTTTGTGTGTGTGTGTGTGTGTGTGTGTGTGTGTGTGTGTGTGTGTGTGTGGATGACTTAAATCACACGTGGCGACGATCCGCAGCTGTGGGAGACAACACCAGTCGTTTCGGGTGTGTAGGGAGGCCCCGGCATGGTGGCAACTACGTTAATGGCGACCATCACAGATGTGTGGAGGACCCGGCATGGCAAGAGTGGTAATCACGACCATCGCAAGTGCGTTTGGGGAGGAACCCATCATGGCAACGGTGTCAACACAGGCGACTGTCGCAAAGTGCGTCTGTAGACCAGGTATGGCAAACAGAGACAGTACCTGCCATCTTGCGTCTCTTCAGAGCACTGGATGGCAACTTGATGAACAGTGATGGTCGCCTGTGTACCGGGTTTATGGCAACGGCGGTCAACACAGGCGATGGTGGCCAGGGGTTGCCATGCCCTACAAGATAACACGACATTCGAAAAGCCTTTATGCCCAGGGAGGATCTACCCTCTCACGAGCCACACCTGATTCGAAGTGAGTTTCTCGTCTTCAAGACTTGGAAACTTATATTAAAAATATATATAAGACATTAGGGAGTTATAATGGACTCCTACGTCCTCCAGTCCAGTTGGTCATAAAGGACATCTCTCCATATGGCTCACGAATGTTCGTCTCACTGGTATGCTTTTGACCCTAACCTTCCGGTTCCATGGAGGGTGTTCTTGACGGCGGGAAGCGTTGTCAGATATCGGCTGAATATTCTTTGGCTGTATGTTTGCCTTAGGTAATGGGATTACATTAGTGAGGTGGGGAAGGGGGAGAGGAGAACTCACTCGGTTTGTGTGGATGTGAGAGAGAGAGAGAGAGAGAGAGAGAGAGAGAGAGAGAGAGAGAGAGAGAGAGAGAGAGAGAGAGAGAGAGAGAGAGAGAAACAAGAAGGCGGGTGCTCGCGCGTAGGTCTCACCGTAGGAGAGGAGGGATGAGTCGCGTGAGCGAAGTTTCGCTGTCATGCGTTATCGGGGGGGGGGGGGGAAGATGGGAAAGACTGTGTGCTACATGGGGCAAGGAGTGGAACTCAAGAGCCAGTGAAGTACAAGCCCTCTGACGAGGTGACTGTGTTTAGAGGGCGTTCCTGCACGACCGGGGGATGACTGCAGTAGGAAGTTACTGTGTGAGGAGATGAGGCCGGTGTATCACAAGGCAAAGAGGACTAAAGACCATGGCGTGGTATCAACACAGTGTTGCCAGACCCATGAAGCTAAGTGGAACACAGGATATAAGACTACGGTTCATTATCAACACGGTGTTGCCAATATCATAACACAGGGGTCATAGACGAATGCCCTGGTATCAACACAGTGTTGTCAGTGTATCACCAAAACTAGGTGTTAAAGGACCGCGACTAAGGCCTATTAACAACACAGTGTTGCCAGCATCAGGATCGAAGGCTATGGCCTGATATCAACACAGTGTTGCTAGTATATCAGAAAATGTAACAGGACCAAATACTCTGGCCCGTTCTCAACACAGTGTTGCCTGTGTAGCACTACACCACAGTAAGCAAAGCCACGGGTGTCCGGAAATTGCTTCTCCTCGTTTTCTGTTTTGCTTCTTTTCGTTTTCTTTCAAAAAGAATATAAAAAAAAAAATTATTTTCATAATCTTACTGAAAAACCGAACGGGTCATGAAGAGGGCAATTTAACCCAAGGATTGACCATTCATGGAATACGTGCCCTGCGGAAATTTTTTCTCCCCTCCTTCATAAGTAATTAAGCAAAAACAATACATAGAAAAAAAAAAAATCTTGGTCTCCTTAATCGCCAAGGGGGCGGCGAACAGAGACGCGCAATTAAAAATTTCTGACTGAAGAGCCTCCAAAGGGCACGTCTGGTGGCGAGAACGTTACAAGTACCTGAAGGCGGAGGAGCAAGGAAACACCATGAGGGTATTATAACCAAGGCATCATAATGCTTCATGTGGACTTATGGTTAACCTCGCACTTCAACCCTGGCTGGATGGCTTTTACCCCCTCCCTTCATCCTACAACATCATTATAAGAAAAACCGGCCATAACACAGCTATGACATTGTTCGCAAACTACAACCTCTCTTAACGGAATCGGAAATTATGAGTACCATGCTTGAGATAAGTACTTAATCGATGGGCTCATTTAAGTCTTAAATACATGATATTGAGGATGGACTGTAAATCCGGGTTAGATAATACAATTAGTCGGGTCTAACTGTCAACAGTCGACAGATCTGAACCACGTATGTGGTATCATCATCTCAGCAATCACGCCCACTTGTTTAAGGCGTTTCCTCCAGAGGGTCAATCATACACGTCCTCGACTGGGGAAATGTGGGGTCGGGGCACAGCAGGCGTGTGGCAAGACGCTGCAGGTGTGTCGCGGAACACAGCAGGACACAGAAGGACCAAAAACACAGTCGAGCGGTAGGGCATAGCAGGCTCGTGGGAGGACACAGCAAGCTTGTTGCAGGGCGGTGTGTGGTAAGACAGAGAAAAAGGGTGTGTGTGTGTGTGGCAGAGCACAGCAGACGTGTGGCAAGACACAGAGGGACATGTGGCAGTAACGTCGCCACCGCAGTAATCATCGCCCCCTTGTCTAAGAATGTAATGACTGCGTAATATGCTGGAGGAAGACGTTTTCCCCCTGAAAGTCTTATAGTTCTGGAAAGACAAACTCCTCAAGCATACCCAGGGCATTGTCTGAGTTCACAATTCCTTCCCCTCCTCGGCAAAGAAGAAAGGGCCAATTATACTGTCAAGCATAAGACCACACCACATTTTTATACTTTTCACCGCTGAGCTCTATTGTTCAAACCTCATGAGGGGGTTTTCAGTGGCCTGGATTCGAGGCATTGTGTCGGTTTAACTCGCTGGAAACATAGGAGGTGGCGTCGTCGAATACAAACAATGTGCTGGAGGGAGCTTCTCTCCCGTCTTCCAGACGTTTTACGCTCTGGCCACTCCGCAGGATCCTGCGGCTGGATTGAGCTGTATTCTGTATGCTTACACATGCAGACGTGTGTGGAAAGCCCTGTGTGATGGTGGGAAGCCCCTCTGTAATGTGGTGGCGAGGGACTGTAGCTCCCTGAGTCAATCCTGACAATATGCTGTGGTAGCTGTCCAGACGATTTCCTTGGGACTGAGATGAAAAGTGCTTCCGCGTCTTCCTCATTTCTTGAAGGAGAAACACTGCAGATGCTTTCCAATTATTGTCACTTGGAGCGTTGCTGCTGGGCTGCCGACATTGCCCAAGAGAGCGAGGATGACCTCAAGGCAACAATGAGTGGGGATTATGCTTACGGCGCTGTGGTTGGTATCTTCATTCGTGAATTAGACGAATGAAGAAGAATGAAGAAAAAGAAAACAGATCTTCGTGAAATTTTCTTTTTTTTTTACATTCCTCACATCCACTTTATATCAATATATTCATATTTCCTTCACAGCCACAGATCTGGTATACTTTTTAACCTCTTTCCACAACTCTCTCCTTTTTCCTCTCTTTCTCACTCTCAGCAGTATCTTTTAAACTCTGGCCAGATCTTTCTCCTCCCTCACCCACCGAGAGAGGAACGATCAGCCGTGCTTCACCTGAATCATAAAGTATTTCCCCTTTCAAAATCATGTTCTCGGAACCTCCATCTATATCTTGAAGATTTACTGTGGCTATCCTATGTTTAACGAGGAGATATTCCATATTCACTGGACCGCTTCCAGCCACGGCCTATCTCGCTGTGTTGATTTGCTGCTGCTGTTTCTGCCGAGGGATAATACCCTAAAAGGCTTCTGGGAGACGTTGCGTGATTTGGGTAGACTTACAGGTACGTTCGTAAAGAAGCTATAACCGTATTGAAGGGAAAGTGGTTCATGTCATCTATTCAGACACTGAGAAAGCATTCGATAAGTCTTGCTTCACCGATGATGAACAAAAGTGACATGTCGTAGGTGGGGATTTACTTCGGTGGGTAGGAAATGTGTGAGACTGACCTTAAACAAAAGGGAAGCGATGAGCGGCCAGGGCCTCAGAATGGTTAGCCGTAGCAAGTGGCGTGCTACAGGGTTTACTCTTGGGACCATTTCTCTTTTCCTGCATATATTAGTGACATTGACAACGAGCTGTGTTGCAAGATATCAGAATCCGCAGACGATGATAACTACAGTGTTTAAGAGTTTGATGGTACGCAGATTATCAAAAAAAAAAAAAATCCGTTTGTTGTCGTCCTTTAAGCTCGTTTTACGTCCTTTTAAACACATTCCTTTTTTTTTCTTTTGGTCTTTTCGTCAAACAGCATAAATAACATGCGTTTTTCCTTTATCACGACAAATAACAAAGCCATTTCACGAGAGAGAGAGAGGAACGAGGAATTAAAGCAGGTCGCCTTCCCACGCTTTCCAAATTTCCAGTTCCTTATAGAGAGACGAGAGACGAGAAATATATATATATCTCAAGTCTCAGAAGAATACGGTTTGAGAGTGACTTTTAGCTTGCCGTCTCTTTTGGCGTGACGGATATCACATCAAACAATAGCTTTTACAGCAGCTTGCGTCTCTTTTGTTAAGATGGACAACATTACGAAACAATAGCGTTTACAGCATTCAAACAACAGCTTATACAGCAGCCAGGGTCTTCTCCTCTTTCGTTACAATGGATGTCATATTAAACAATAGCTTTTACGGCATCTTGCGTCTCTTTTGTTACGATGGACCACATCACGAAACAATAGCTTCCACAGCATCAAACAACAGCTTATACAGCAGCCAGGGTCTTCTCTTTCGTTACAATGGACATCATATTAAACAATAGCTTCCACAGCATCAAACAACAGCTTATACAGCAGCCAGGGTCTTCTCCTCTTTCGTTACAATGGACATCATATTAAACAATAGCTTTTACGGCATCTTGCGTCCCTTATGGTACAACAGGCACCTCCTTCAGATAACAAGCTTGAGTGTAGCTTGCGTCCGTTTGGGTACGACAGATATATCATATCAAAGGAACAGTCAAGTGTGGCAGAGCGAGTTCTCACAGGCATTCTTTACGGCTCCGGTAACACAGAGGTGTATATTAACGCAGTTTAGCCTCACGCGGTTAAAAAAAGAAAGAAGAGAATGTCGGCGACGAAAGGGAAAATGAAACTGTTCGTGTCAGTGTGGAGGAAGAAGAAGTCTGACAGACGCAAAGCAGAAAATATTACTTGCTCATTCAAACTCGCTCATATGAGAGGAGGGGAGAATGGTCGGGGGTGAGAAGTCTTGCAGGATGGTGGGGAGCGAAATATATGGAATGGTGGGAGGGAAATCATGGGGAATGATGGAGAAGGGGGACAAGGGAGGGGGAATGGGTAGAACTGGAATCCATGAGGAATAGTGAGAAAGGACCAAATGGGAATCATTGGAAGGAGATCATGGGGGAAAGGCGGAGAGAAAGTCATGAGAAATGATAGGAGATGGGGAAGATGTCACAGAAATGATAGAAGGTGGGGCGGGAGTCATGGAGAGATATTGGGAGGGAGCTATGAGGAGTGTTGGGGAGGGAGCCATGAGGAAGTGAGAGGCAGAGTATGAGGGAAGGAAGGGAGGGAAAACTCATATCCCTCACTCTGGCAAGAAAAAAGGCATTTTCTTGAATATACCAGAGCAAAAGTTTTGTCATTCTCTCTCTCTCTCTCTCTCTTGAACTCCTCTCGTCTGGAGGAATTCAAAGGCAGATTGACCAAATTTGTCGAAATGTTTCTTTCCCCTAGTGTCTTGCTAAAATGTGGAATGGCTTGAAGCGCGCGCGCGCGCGCGCGCGAGAAAGAGAGAGAGAGAGAGAGAGAGAGAGAGAGAGGAGAGAGAGAGAGAGAGAGAGAGAGAGAGAGAGAGAGAGAGAGAGAGAGAGAGAGAGAGAGAGAGAGAGAGAGAGAGATGAGAATAAAACAAGACACAAGAGGGAAGAAGAGACGAAGCACAATGATCAAAGGTGGGGTAAGACATTCGACTGATCATGGATGGTATAGAGAAAAAGGATAATAAAAGGAAAGAGAACAATAAAGGTGAAAACTGAGGAGAAGAGTGATTAACAAGGAAGGGGGAGTAAAATAGGCAGCAAAAGGACAGCAGAAGACTTACAAGTGCGAGTAACATAGACAGAGAGGTTTGAGTACCTAGGAAAGCAATAGGGATGAAGGATATAAAGTACAGATATAAGTATGTTTCGCGAAATCCCCCTCACGTCTGGCTAAAAGGCTTGAAAAGCTAAATTTGTTCAGAGAAACTAGTTACATTGAGGGATGAGGTGCAGTCTTTGTTAGGTCTTAAGATAACATAGAACTGAACCTGAGGGATATCTATGTTATATGGGAGGTGATGATACAAGATGATGTAGGGTATCGAGTGATCTTCAATTCCTGGAGGGATTACACCCTTAGGAATACCGGAGTTCAACCCTGGACTGGCTGAGGTAATTGGTCATTCACGTTTGTCATAGACTGTGGTCAGCTTCGGGCCATCAGTTAGGCCCCCCCAGGTCTCTCCCTCAAAGTTTTAGGTCTTTCCCTCACGTCTTCCCCTCTGCCCCTCCTCCTCAGTTTAGGTCGAACCTCCTCTCTCTCACTTTCCTCTCTCTCTCTCTCTCTCTTTTTCTCTCCTCTCCCCTCTCACATTCCTCTTCCAGCTCGCTCCTCCCCCCGGTGCCAGCGCTCTGAGATAAGTGATCTCAAACTTATCACCAAACTCCGGTTAAAGAGGAATTTGTAACACGGTCGTGGACCTGGGTGTAAAGATCTTTGATCAGGAAAGTTCTTGAGTTGGGGTAAAGCAGAAGTTTATCCTGCACAAAACTGGTAAACGGGTCAATGGAGACAGAAGCATCTTTGTCTCCTGAACTCTGAGTGGAGACGGGCATTACCTCAAGCCGCTCGGCTCTGATTGACGAACTTGAGCCACGAAGAACATGAGCCTCAGTGGAAGTCAGCACCTGTTGTCATGATGTTGAGGCGGTACAGGTATAGTGTAGTCTCCTCCTGCATGTAGACTACCTCACACTCACAGGACACACTAGTCAGACTCCCAGCCACGAGTGTTATGTCACAGTTGAATATTCCTGGTTAGGGAACTCATCTCAAGTCGTTGCTCAATTCTGGTTGTGAAACTCATCACGGGATATTCATCTCTTGATGGCCCCATTGTCTTTACAGATGTATGTGGCTTGGACTGACCTGGGCCTCCCTGGTTCACGAGCTCAGCCCACCGACTTACCAAGCTTCGTCCTGTCTCCTCAGGGGATTATGAGGATCAGGAATTGCACGCCCCGATGGTCCCTCTCTAGATGTTTGTCTCTGCCTGTTGCTTGTCTGCTGAGGTGTTTAAAACTCTGTGATTTGTTGCGTGTATGTCTTCTTCACAGTTCTTTGCTTTATGTCTGAAGAAGATACTCCCTCTCTGCACACAATACTTCCATTCTCTACACCACACATCCAGTCTAGAAACTCCTTTCCTTCCCAGGAATTTAACCATTTTTGCCAACGTCTCCTCCCTGTTGGAAGACGGGGCAGATCCCACTAGTGCGTCACTTGTTCTCCTTATGGTTTACTGCTTCACCCTCACCCCCAACTCCACCATCTGTGGCTTGCCAAATTCAGTCTTCATTCCTCCACTTCTGCAAACAACACGAAAAAGTTCCATGGGTGTCAATGCCATCCATTACTGAAAACGCGAGTCTCCTCCCTACCAGGTTCTTCCACTGAGGACGGCTTATGGCAGCGATATTGATCCACTAAACATCGATTCTGTCTCACCTCAAAACCGTGTATGGATTCCGCCATACCAGCAGCTTCTGTCATCATTAGATCCACAGACGCCATCATCCCACCAATGTTTCAGAAAGGCTTCAGGTAACCACACCCGCTCATTGTAGTCTAAGTACCCACTTCCCTCCCTTCAAGGAAAGTTGAAAAAAAAAAGAAAAACCTTCGTTGGGCGGCCCTCTTGCTCTCTTAGCCGCCCTTGTCAAGACAAAAGTTTTGAAGGTCACGCCACTCAGACACGCCTATCTAACCGAGGCGAAAGATCCACGGAAAGTACCGATGGCCGATAACCTCTCCGTTGCTTCTAAGTAACCATTATTTCTACAACTTTTTCCCTCGTCCATATAGAAAACGTATCAATCGCGGATTCCTCTTTTTCTTTTTCTTTTCACCGTAAAATATATCTCTGGCCAGCCAGCTAAGTGTATCATTCATATTTTCCACATCCTCTCTCTCTTTTTTATGGGGGACTTGGAGACGACCCCTATGGCAACAACTCTAATCTCAGTGGAGGAGAGGAGACCTTTTCATCCTCAGGTCACCAACGCCAACGTGTCTCGCGAGATGGAGGCTAAGCCTGTCTGATCCTCGTACCCTAAAGGGGTGAACGGTACGCCAGGATGCTAGGATGGAGTCAAGAGGGAGAGGATCGCTGGACTCAAGGCGTCGGGGGTGGGTGTTTGTAACCTAACTGATGCCTCGTCTGACTACTTGTTGACACCATCACGGAGACGCTGGCGTCCCTGGACACTAGGGCGGCGACGACGGGGACGGGGGAAGGGAGTGACAGGAGCAGGGAGAGAAATGAGGGAGCCTAGTGAAGGGGGGAAGTGAATAAAAAGGATCCTGAAGGAAAGGGGGTATAAGGAGAGGGATAGGATTAGATATAGGGAGACAAATGGTGCCATGGAGGGACAGACAACGATGATGAAATACAGACGTTGGACGCTACTCGTATCAGTGTGTCATTACTAATACCCTTTGGTACATTCCTTTGATGTCTTCACAAGGGATCACAGTTCCCAGACGTTAGTGCTTTGCATTAATCTCCCTCCGCACTGACGGTGTCACCATGGCATTATGAAGGACACAGATTCTCAAACGATCTATAACTCGTCAAACATTTACATCAGTAAAGCTCCTTGTTTCCATCTCATCGCACCGACTGTATCTATGATGATTTACATGGAAATCCATGAATCAAGACAACGCTCGAATTGTTATCATTTAGATAAGAAAGACCAACATTGGAGGAAAAAAGTCTGGGAATGTAATACAATGTTGATTTCGAACGCTCATCAACGTCTGTCTGTATCACTGGAATAAAATGGATCATTCAAGTTCCAGTGTAAACTGTTGCTGGAGAGAAGCTGGTGACCCGGTCGACTTCGGGAGGTGATTGCAAGAGAGCGGATCTAACTGGGCAATTGACGGGTGGCTGGGGAAGTGGAGGTTCTGAAAGAGAGATCCATTATACCTGTGTCAGTATTGTCAGGTCCTTTACCGAGGATAATGGAGGGTTATAGTGACCCTTAATAGGAGGGAGCATGATGTACGGCAGGGAAGAGGACGAAGGAGAGTTCAGTGAGAGGTGAGGAGGGAGAGAGAGAGAGAGAGGGAAGGTGAGGATAGGATGAGTAAGAGTTCAGGGGAGAGGGAAGAAGAGAAAATTGGGAAGGAGGAAGGTTAATGTGGGGGAGGAAACTTAAGCGGCAGATCTGTGAGTGAGTTGGGAAGGAAGAGGCGCTGGGGAGACGAAAGGAAGATTAGGGAGGAGATGAAGCGCTGAGGGAGAGGAGGGCAAGGAGTCAGGGAGAGAAGGAGCTTACGGGGAACAACACAAAGATTAATGAGATGGTCCAGGGAGGGGAAGAGATTGACTGGCGTAAGATAAACAGAGGAAGATTAATGAGATGGCCGAGGATAGGGGGAGAGATTAAGAATAATATGATCAACAATGAACAAAGAGGGAAGAAGGGAGTTAGTTATCAGTGACGAAGGTAGCGAGGGAAGGGATACGTGATGGACGCCTGAGATCTAGAAGGTGAGGGAGTGTCACGAGGGAAGAGGAAATGACTAGAAAGTCACTGAAGGAACATTAGTACTCAAATAATGCAGATATGTACAAGAATATGTGCATGACTATGTAGCTACAAAACTGACACACACACACACACACACACACACACACACACATACACACACACACACACACGCACACACACGTCCTTCCCTTATGTTCTTCCTCTACATAAAGAGTAAGGAAAAGACGTGTGCGAAATTTCCTACTTATAATTACCTATTTGTAGTAAACGTGGACGAAGCTTCATGCTCTTGGTGCCCTATCTCAAGAGTGTGTGTGTGTGTGTGTGTGTGTGTGTGTGTGTGTGTGTGTGTCTATCTCTACGTACGTCTTTAGTCATATGTGTGCATATTTGATATGTACATAATCGTGTTCATGTTTGTGTTAAGTTGGTGTGTCTTACAGATGTGCGAACATCAAGGGTTTTTTTTTTTCATTTCTTTTTTTTTTTTTTCTGTCTAGAGGCATTTTACTCACGTCCTTCAAACTCATACAACCTTACTGAGACCGGCTGTAGAGTCGACCTGTGAGTCTATTTTTTATGAGTATTCAGCGTAGATGGCGTCTCTCCGTAAGGCAGAATACACCGTGATGTTTACCGTCAGCGTATCTTACCCATTCAGTAGCCAACGTTTTCCCTCAGCTTCCTCCTTTTCTCGTCCACCCTAACCCATGTAGGGTGATAGGAAGACCTACAGAGTCCCCACATAGCATCAGCGGTGGTGGTGATGTAAGAACCCCCTCCCAATGTTAGGTATGTGGAACACCACGTAACAACACCAAGTCTGCTGTCATTGGCACCCAATCCCCTTCCCACCTTGTCAACCCTCCAAGGGAAATCACACCCCCAACACCACGTTGGCGTACCTCGGGCGACGCGAAATGTCATTCCCTCCCCCTCACAGGGTGACAGACACGATCCAATGAGCTCCCTCAGTGCCAATGAGGTATGGAGGGAGCGACTCTCATTTTCCATCTTCTCCGAGCATGTCTTTTCCCTTCCCTCTTTCCCCCTTCGAGCGTGACACTTGTTGCTGAGGAGGAGGGAAACACGACCAGAGAAATCTGAAATCTGCCCTGAAGTGACGACTTCAAAGTTTCTTGCGAGGGGGAGGGATGAAAATCTGAGGGGAAGTTATGATGGTTTAAGGGAGAGAGGGAACTGGTAACCCGGAGCAGAGTCGTTTCCCTCTACGTTAGATGTGGTTAGGTGGGTGGGTGAGGTGAGGGAGTCGTCTACCATCACTCCTAATGGTATACGTGGTTCCCATGCCATGTACGTGGGGTCGGTCATCTCCCACCACTCCTGATTGGTACTTGGTGACCCTATGGGTCGTTCAGCACCTTACATGGGGAGGGTAAAATGGGGAACAGAACTGAGGGGGGAAAACATTTTCAACTGAATGGGTAAGATATGCAGAATCAATGGTAAACCCTACGTAAAAGTCTGCCTTACGATGTTACGCCATCCACGATCAACGCTTCCATAAAACAAGTTACCAGAGGACGACTCGATAATCTGTCTCGAACAGACAGCACAACTTCGAAGGACGTGATTAAATTCCCCTTTGGATGGTAAAATATCATATGCTCTCACATCTACAAGGTACAGCGAAGTGCACACACACACACACACACACACACACACACACACACACACACACACACAGAATCACTGACACACAAACAAGAAGGAACACGAATATTTACACATCAATTATGTACACACGACAAAATACACATTCAAACACGCACGCACACACACACACACACACACACACAAAAAGTTGGGGGGACCCCACGAGTGTAAAACTCCTTCCACGTACAATACAAATAGGAAAATAAGAATAGCTAACCAAACACAGTTTTTTTTTTCCTTACTCTTATTGTAGAAAAACAACAACGGGAAGGACAGCATAATTAAAGGGAAGGAAGTTTGTGTGTGTGTGTGTGTGTGTGTGTGTGTGTGTGTGTGTGTGTGTGTGTGTGTGTGTGTGCGCGTGTCTGTGTGTGTGTCAGTTTTGTAGCTACATAGTCATGCATATCTGCATTATTTGAGTATATATGTTCCTTCAGTGACTTTCTAGTCATTTCTTCTTCCCTTGCGACACTCCCTCACCTTCTAAGATCTCAGGCGTCCATCACCTATCCCTTCCCTCGCTACCTTCGTCACTGATAACTAACTCCCTTCTTCCCTCTTTGTTCATTGTTGATCATATTATTCTTAATCTCTCCCCCTTTCCTCGGCCATCTCATTAATCTTCCTCTGTTTATCTTACGCCAGTCAATCTCTTCCCCTCCCTGGACCATCTCATTAATCTTTGTGTTGTTCCCCGTAAGCTCCTTCTCTCCCTGACTCCTTGCCCTCCTCTCCCTCAGCACTTCATCTCCTCCTTAATCTTCCTTTCGTCTCCCCAGCGCCTCTTCCTTCCTAACTCACTCACAGATCTGCCGCTTAAGTTTCCTCCCCCACATTAACCTTCTTCCTCCCCATTCTTCTCTCCTAACCCTCTCCCCTGAACTCTTACTCAACCTCCCCAGCTTAATCTCCCTCCCAGGGCTCTCAATCTACTCTCCTCAGCCCTCTTCCTACCCTCCATCATGTCCCATGCAATTTAGGATCACCATAACTCTCCATTATCCTTACGGATGGACAGAACAATACAATACATTGGAACAATGGATTTCTTTTTTCTTATCGGACCTGTAGTTTACAAGCCTCCCGTCTACAGCCTGGTAGATTTGGTCTCTCCTTCAACCTCCCTCAGTCGACCAAGTCAACAGCTATCGACCAGTGACCAGCTAGTCTACATTAACAGCCCAGACTCTTACCATAACCCGTCAATATGTTGATTATCTCACGCCTGTTGCATGATTCCTCTAGTCATCTCCCACTGCTCGACTTCGCCAGGTAATACGCGCCGCCGCTTCTATCAACCTTTGAGTCACCTACTGTGCGCTCCGCCCAAGTCAGCTGGCTCTAATCTTCAGTTAATCTCTGCTCCCTCCAGTCATACCCTGTCAAAGGTCAGGATCATCTGATAACCTGATGTGACGATGAGACATGCAGTAAGGACGAAGGGAAGTGAATATCTTACCTTCTCATTTCTGATGAGAAATCTCCAATATTTTCATCCTCTATGATCATCATCTTTTTACTCTCTCTACCTCGTAATCGACATGATCCCATTAACTAGAGTTTTATCGTTCGTGATATAATTCCACTCAGTACTAATGCTGAGGCTGTCGCATTCAAAAGAAAAAAAATATACAAAATGTAAAACTTCGATTCTTTTTTGACAATAATATCTCTCACTGATACAAACATGCCTCAGACTTTTTACGTTAGGGATTATATTAATCGAGTAATACGTAATCACATTATTTACAAAGCTGACTTGGAGTTTTCTAATCTTAATGGTAAGATTTCAATTTTCAGTGTTTGTATTTTATGATAAATATAATCAAATTGATGAGTTTGAAGCGAGAAAGTTTAATATTATGAATGCTTGAGAGTCGCTGGGTACCCTGGTTCTTCATATGACACTCTGAATAATCATGAATGACAAATAATAAAACGCAGCAAATGGCTTGGCACTGAGACTCATTACGTCTTCAAAACAGCATGAGTAATTTACTCACAATATTATCAATATCATCAAACGTCCATATTTCTTCAAGTGTCATCGTCTCCTTCCTTTACCATTCTCTCTCTCTCTATTCCTATCCCTTTATTCCCTCCGCCGTTTCTTCAGGATCCTTCCATCCAGTACCTTCTCCTTCAGCTTCCCTTATCCTTCCATGCCCTTGCCACTAGCCCTTCCCCGTCGCCACCCAGGCGTCCGCAGGGGGCGTCAGCGTTCGAGATGGGGTCCAACAAAAAGGAGTCAAAACGAGTCACCAGTCATTGGGTGCAAACACCCAGCCCGTCACCTTAAAGACCTGCAGTCCTCCCCCTTCATTCCATCCTTGTGGTCGGAGGAAGAGATTCACCCCGGCGTATTGTCCACTCCTCCAGGAGACGAGGATCAGCCGGGGCAAGTCTCCACCTCCAGGGAGGCACTGGCGGAGGATAAGAGGTTTCCGGCCCCTGAGACCAGAGCAGCCGCCGTTGGGACGCCCTCTTTTTTCCCCCCCACCCAAAGTCCTCATAAAAAGCGAGAGGATATGTGGAAGGTAAGGATGATATTTCACTCGGCTGGCCGAAGAAATTAAGGGGATGGAAAAAGAGAGAAAATCCACAATTCATCCATGTTCTTCTAAAGAGGAGGAAAGAGCGAAAGAAACACTGAATCCTGAGGTATAATGGTTGGGCTACGATTGATACTTTCCCCCCCGCCTGGATTTTCCTAACGCCCTGGTAAGAAAGGCGTTGGCGGGGAGATGTGGCCTTCGAAACTTTGTCTGACAAGAGCGGCCGCGAAAGGAGAGGCATCCGATGGGCGGTTATTCATGTGGGAGGAGAAGGAGGTTCCTCAGGAATGAGTAGCTGTGGATACTCTCAAAACACATCGCGAGAAGAATGGCGTCCGGGGAAATGATGATGATGATGATGATGATGATGATGGCAAACGCTTATGATGTACCGATATCTCGATGCGTCACTGTGATGACGAGGAGTTCATCATTTGTGGTCGTTCTCCAACGATAGTACTCGCCAGCGTCAGTCCAACTACCTTCGACAGTTACTTCACATATAAGGACGCCAGGGATGAGAAGCCAATGGAAACTGGGGTAGTTTGAAACTGTTTTAAGGAATGAAGAAAAGAAGAAACTGCTTAACCCAAAGAGGTGTTGACGGGGGCACGGAAACCTATGGAAACAAGTGATGATTGAGCGTTAAGCTTGATCTACACAACCCCGGGAAGGGAGAGGATGTTAGTATGAATTACCTACATCTCGAGGAGATAAGGGGTGCACAGACTGGGCACAGAGTGTACAGAATGGAAGCAAAGCATACAAGCATACAGTAACTTGTAAAGACATGATCTAAAGATTAGAAAGAGAACAGACTGAAAAACGAGTATATAAGCAACGGAGAACAGAATCTTAAACACCTCAGCAGACAAGCAACAGTCTGAGACAAGCATCTAGAGGGGGGACCATCGGGGCGAGCAATTCCTGATCCTCATAATCCCCTGAGGAGACAGGACGAAGCTTGGTAAGTCGGTGGGCTGAGCTCGTGAACCAGGGAGACCCAGGTCAGTCCAAGCCACATACATCTGTAAAGACAATGGGGCCATCAAGAGATGAATATCCCGTGATGAGTTTCACAACCAGAATTGAGCAACGACTTGAGATGAGTTCCCTAACCTGGAATATTCAACTGTGACATAACACTCGTGGCTGGGAGTCTGACTAGTGTGTCCTGTGAGTGTGAGGTAGTCTACATGCAGGAGGAGACTACACTATACCTGTACCGCCTCAACATCATGACAACTGGTGCTGCTTCCACTGAGGCTCATGTTCTTCGTGGCTCAAGTTCGTCAATCAGAGCCGAGCGGCTTGAGGTAATGCCCGTCTCCACTCAGAGTTCAGGAGACAAAGATGCTTCTGTCTCCATTGACCCGTTTACCAGTTTTGTGCAGGATAAACTTCTGCTTTACCCCAACTCAAGAACTTTCCTGATCAAAGATCTTTACACCCAGGTCCACGACCGTGTTACAAATTCCTCTTTAACAAGAGTTTGGTGATAAGTTTGAGATCACTTATCTCAGAGCGCTGGCACCGGGGGGAGGAGCGAGCTGGGAGAGGAATGTGGGAGGGGAGAGGAGAGAGAGAGAGAGAGAGAGAGAGAGAGAGAGAGAGAGAGAGAGAGAGAGAGAGAGAGAGAGAGAGAGAGAGAGAGAGGAAAGTGAGAGGAGGCTCGACCTAAACTGAGGAGGAGGAGCAGAAGGGAAGACATGAGGGAAGGACCTAAAACTTTGAGAGAGAGACCTGAGGGACACCTAACTGATGGCCCGAAACTGACCACAGTCTATGAGACCTTACCTGGGCAAACGTGAAAGACCGATCACCTCAGCCAGTATCTTTCTCAAAGAAAAGGAAATAATCCAGATGATTCAAGGTGGTTCGTTGATTCGGCTCTGTCCCGGAGCTGGCTTTTGGAGGTGTGACTGCTATCGCTCTGGGCTGGTTGTGTGGTGTGGTGGGCGAAGCAATTTGCTCATTATGCTGCTGGCCCTGATCAGGGGTAGTTCGGCTTGGAGCTGGTTCCGTTATGGTGTCCAGATGACGAACTGACCGTCCGGGGGTTGAACTCCAGTTTTCCTTAGGTTGTAATCCCTCCAGGAATGAAAGATCAACCAATACCCTAAGTCATCTTTCACATCCACTTTCCGTCTCATCCCAGTGTCTTCGAGGTTTACCTCATCCACTTATCATCACCAGTTCTTCTGAACTGGATAGTTTTCTTACCCTCTTGTCAGAAGCGATGGGATCTCGGGAAACATCTGAGCCAGCAGTTGCACTTAATACACTGAAGTACACCATGGAATACTCATGCATAAACTAGTAAGTTAATATCAAGCTCTTACATGCGTCATGCCTGGATATCATGGATCCACCTGCATGTTATTCGGAATGCTGAAGGGAAAACATCACACACGACTTGTAAATGATAAGGTTGTTCGTCTGTTCATCTTCATATGGGGTCTTTTTTTTTTTTTTACCCTGGCCTAAGAAGAGCGTCTGAGTGGATCCCTTTTTCCACGCTGCTTGAAGCAGGTGCGTGACGCAAGACTGATGATACACACACACCACCGTCGTACACTTGCGAAGATGCTGAACAGTGGACTGAGACCCCTCATTCATCGAAGTCTCCAAAGCTTAACAAACTGTATTCCCATCTCATGGCCATCCCCCTCTCTCCTCCGTTTTCTGTCGAGTTCATTATGCCTAATAAGTAACTTAGTAAATTGCCTCTCCGGGAATAATAATCTTTCGTACGAGTCTAAAAAGTGGACGGAGACATGTGTCAAAAACTTTTTTATGGGAGGGGGAAAATATCAAGAAAGATGAAGAAGAGGAAATGAGTGGAAAAGGGGGAGGTGGGGGGTCAAGTGGAGACCAGTAGTTGATGGTAGTGCGATGATGACGCACGCATACACGCGGTAAAAATGAGAGAGAGAGAGAGAGAGAGAGAGAGAGAGAGAGAGAGAGAGAGAGAGAGAGAGAGAAGAGAGAGAGAAGGGAGAGTGTATCCCAGGGCTCTCTCATTACCTCACTAGTTTAGTCAAATCAAAACCATTAATCTAAAACTTTTCTTCCCCAACTTCCTTGATCAAAGCCTCGTCTGGGAGTTTTCCCCCTTCAGTTACATGGTTGTTAATTACATTCCTTGGGAGGAAGGGGGGAGACTTGCCTCCTCTTTTTCTTTCCCCCGCTCCTCCTCCCTCCTATATAGGTTCTACGGTAAAAGATGCGGGATCTGAAACGAAATCTAATGGCCTTTTGCCTCCCTCGGATGAGTTCCAAGACGAAGTTATATACACCATTTGGGGGAAACGGTACACTGGCGTAAGCAAACACCAATAAATGCGGAGCCGAAATCTGTCAGCAAACACCATTACGGAAGGGGCGACGCTGGTGTTAACATGCACTGTTGAGGAAGGGGCTACAACCCTAGTGACTCCTCCATTAAGAGCGAGATTTCTTTTCCTTCCGCAAAGACACAGTGGAACATTTCTCACGTAGTCTCACTCTCCATTCCCTCCTTTAAACAATCCCCCCCCACACTCCCTTCGTCCCATTCCCCATAACTTCCTACAGCTTTCCTAAAACTCCCCCCACACTCCCACAAGCCCTGCCATAACCCCTTTTAAGACTCCCTCTATCCCTCCCGAAGTTCACTCCCCACTCCCTTCATCCCTTCCATAGCTCACCCTTCAAATTAGGCCTTCGTATAAACTCCCCACACACGGCCGACAGCCCTTGCATAGCCCACCACATCCCCCCCATCACGAGTCCCATCACTCCCTATACACTCCCAAGAGCCCTTTCACCACTCTCCTCACTCCCTCCAGTCCTACACTACGTCAAAATCTGATCAGATCTCAGAAAGTTCACTTAAACTCCCCTGGGAGCCACATTTGAAGCGCCTCCTAATCCTCCTAAAATCTTTTCACTGACCATCCAGACCCACCCACCAGGGTCTTCCTGGAACCACCCTACCCATCCTTACTCATATAGTCTCATATCACAGACCATGTATTTACTCACTGACTATCATCATTACTTTCCCATTCTTTCTTTCGTTACGTTGGCCATGACGAATGTCTCTTCGTCTGTTCTTCTCCTTGGTACTCGTTAGTGTCTGTTACTCCCCATGTCTTTTTTTTCCTCCCCTTCCTTCACTCTAGAAGTGATGTTCTTCCTAACACACTCGGTACGAAATCAAATCACCAGTATTCTCTCCACAGTAATAATGTTCTCTGTGTCTCACTACATATATATCTCTCATTAGTCGTCTATCTACAGCTCTCGTGCCGTCTTATCTCTATATTCCCCCATATATCTCAGATAATCTACGTCTGATTCATACTTCATTTTCTGTTCCAATAGTATCATTATGCCTGACGTGGTGCCACGTACTTTAGAGGATCTTCTCCCCTGGTTTCTAAACGCCATGCAACACTTTAGTCATGGGCTTCGATCGTCTACATATTCCGTCCACACACAAATCCCGATCGGATCTCATTACGCAGCGAGTGTTGAGCTTTAATGCCTTAAATAAACTTAATGATAATGGGTTTAAGTCCAGGCGCGCTTAATGGAGCGAATATAAGTGCCGGAATGTTCTGCTGTTTAATTGTTTAATTAATTATGGCCGAGACTTCCATTCTTACCGCCAGTTGATTGAAGTTTTTTTTTTTTTTTTTTTTTTACTTTTTTGTTCGTTAGGTAAAGTGTTGGGTAATCGGTGCTCGCTGTGGAAATTCACTCTGGCTCCGGAGAGTAAATATCAAGATGTTTTGTGCAGGATTCGAACCGGGATAATGAGCAGGGGTTGAACTCCCTTCAGGAATTCATGAAGTGAATAAATTGTTCGTGATTTCCAGAATGACACACACACGGGAATTAATTCTTTATGCTACTGGGGTAGGCCAGTAATCTTTGATAACGAGTGAGGAGTGGTTCAGTTATCAGAAATTTATAACTAAACGTAGGAGCTGTTCATATTGCCGACCAGCCTTAGGCAGCAATATGTCACAAATCATTGTACCGACTAGAGTGTTTTTAATCAGTAACTACATTTATCTGAATTATCATCAGAGGAAAAGCTTTCTTCTTTCTTAACTGATATCTACATTCGTGTAAGATATCAATTCTAATGGCGAAAAGATCGATTTCTTTGTACTCAGTCCACAGGAGATCGCGGGAGAGTTTATAACCGCCGCAATCTTGAAGAAGTCTAACTAAAAGTTTCTTGAAGTCTAACTAAAAGTTTCGAGTTAAAATAGTCAGACAAATCACCCTAACCTAAACCCTCCTCCCCCCAACAGGGCTGCTCCGCCCTGGGCTTGCTTCCAGACTCCTAACTCACCTCAACGTTAACCCAGAAGGCGGCGCAAGGTAAAATAGAGTCGAAGATAAACAAGTCGGCAAAATGAGGTTTGGCCCACCGGTGTGGCGACCAGTCGGCAGAATAACCAATGCATCTTACTTACCACGTGAGGAAGCGAATGTAATTTACCCTAATGACTTCATTTTGCAAAATGGAATACGCCCATCAGAAACTACACTCCCTAGACACGTACGCTTTGGAAATCACTCGTGACTACAAGCACTGTTTCAACATATCTCTGGACTCTGCACGTCCACGACGTAACTATTATAAAGATGACACTGGGCACTTACTCCTCTATCGCCAAGAACTCCCTGCACGTAGACGCAAACACATAACAACCCTTCGTGATCTGTGGTCCCTCCCGGTGGACATGGCTAGCTTCCTGAGCGCTGCAGGCAGTATCCATAGACTAACCAGAGGTGCCTCAATGCTAAAACACCTAAGACTTCTTCCAACAGACGCTGGATTCCTGTAAGACGAAGAAAGTGCAATGAACTTATTCTAAAGACTCTTTTAAGCTGGCATTCCATCCCGAGATACACAGCAAGAGAAGACAATTCAGCTCACCAATTTGGCAAATCAACTTTTTACCAAGATGTTCCCAAGGAACATAAGTCAGGCCGACAGCTGAATTAATCCAGTCAAAACATTTTCCTCCTGGCAGACAACCGGTGAGTGGCCAGAGTCCCCCCGGTGCATCGCTGCTGGAGTTCTTTCATGTCACAGCTGGGCGAAAACTGTCGCGCTCACGGTAAAAGATGAGGGAGGTTCTCCTGATGGACCAGGCGTGGGTGCTGCGTCTGCCGGCTGGCCTCTCTCTCTCTCTCTCTCTCTCTCTCTCTCTCTCTCTCTCTCTCTCTCTCTCTCTCTCTCTCTCTCGATGAGATCCACGCACCACTATCTATACCTCACGGCCAAATCTCTTCCCAAGAAGTAACCTTACGTTGACTCTCTCTCTCTCTCTCTCTCTCTCTCTCTCTCTCTCTCTCTCTCTCTCTCTCTCTCTCTCTCTCTCTCATTCCTCAAAATACCAAGTCAGGAAGACGTAAAGTTAACAGCTAAACAGATACCTTGGAGAGAGAGAGAGAGAGAGAATCTTCAGCAGCCTACCTCATACTTCTCCTCCGTCAGGATGAAACCGCCCCACCTCCACGACAAGTGTCTCCCATTAAGGACGAAGTTTGGTCGATGGAAGTTAGAAAGAACGTAAGAGAGAATCTCCAGTTTTCTGTGGTTAAACCTATGAAAATGTTGTCAGTGTGTGTATAATTACCTACATGTATGGAGAGGGAGTTGTACACTCGTGAGGCCCACAGGTCTAATGTTTGTGTGTATAATAACCTAATCGTAATTACCTCTTTGTACAGTATAGAGGGGGAGGTTTACAAGTGGTCTCATCTCTTGAACCTTACCCTGTGCTGTTAGCAGTCACAGTCTTACCACTGAACTTGCTCTATTTGTCCATCACTCTTATCAATGTAAGAGCTTAAACTTTACATTTCCTCCTTAACAAGTGTCTTGCTTAGTTTTACGTTATAAACTCTAATTGCTCTCATTCTGGATCTTTAAAAGAATCGCCCACTTTCGACAATGTGAAACTAATTAGGAAATCTAAAAAGTTATGATTGACTCGCTTCTTACTCTTCTCTTTTCCATGATGGAAAGATATTTGGCCTCTCACGTCTCATAACTCAAGAGCTCATAAGTCAGACCCCATCTTTCCTTCCATCCTCTACACATCCCGTACCACTATGCAGCGTCGACCAAACCTTCCAAAGCATCTTCAGTTTCTGGCATGACATACGCTGCGATTTCATCAGACAATCTGTCTCCTCTACGATTCTTAAAGGTGGAGCTCTGACGATAGGCTAGAGTACAATGTGGACTACATTGTCCCTCTTACACGCGCGTTCCTGAAGTCTATTTCCCACTAGGTGCTAGTCGTATCAAGGTCTAATCTTATCTGTTTTCCGTTCTCATTACTTTGCATTTTCTTGTGTTGAAATCGACCAATCAGACCAACTCTGATGTTTCTCCAGCTTAACCTTGAATGTTGATGCAACCCTCGTCATTCTCTGACCTCTTCATGACCTTACCATCATCGCGAACCCATTCAGTTATGACACTGTCCTTCAAGCAAGCCAGACGCGTATATTGACAACAGCAATAGTCCTAAGGACTCATGAGATCTGTGACATGCCAGGGGGGGACTCAAAGGTAATTCTTTATCTACTGAAGGTGTCGCTCCCTTAGCTCTGTCTCTCAGCTTCTTCTCCAGCTTCCAGGAATGAATAGTATATTCAACATTCCGTCTTGAGCTCACATTCTAAGAGAAGATCCATAAAACATGACATTCTTTCCTTGAATCCACGTTGACTCTCGCTCAGGCAGTTAGTCCTTTATGTAAAGTCATCCATTTTTCTCTCTCTTACTATTTCTTTTCTAGATTTTACAGACCACACTTCTCGGAGACATCGTTCTATGCCCGACGCAATTTTCCAATCTCCTTTCTAAGAGATAAGTCCGACATTTGTCCTTTTCCATGCCCTTAGAAAGTGTGTGTGTGTGTGTGTGTGTGTGTGTGTGTGTGTGTGTGTGTGTGTGTGTGTGTGTGTGTGTGTGTGTGTGTAACTATCAATTTGTAATGTAAGGAGGAGGAGGTCTACCCGCGTGGAGCCCCATCTCTTGAACTTTCGCTATCCAACAAATTCTAAACATTCTTATGCTTGTCCATATTCACAGATTCCTCCCTCAGTCTACGCTATTCATCCACTATTCGTGCACTACAAAATTCTAAACATTCTTATGCTGTCCATATTCACAGATTCATCCGTCAGTCTACGCTATTCGTCCACTACTCCTGCACAACAAAATCACTTGTATATCCTTTTTTTTCAGCAAGATTCTAGCCTAATTTCACGTTAGGCCTCTGATTCTTCTATCCTTCACCCACTCTCATCTGGAACCACTCACCATCCTCTCTTCCGACTCGCACACACGAAGGCGTCCCGACGGCACTTCGCAGCAAGAACATTTTGTCGTTATCCCATTCAAGCTGAGTGGAACGCCAGCATGGATGGATGTCCCTCCCTCATCTCCCCTCCCACCATCACCTCACCTCGTTCCTCCCGTCCCGTCGCTCTCCGTGACGCCGTTGTTACTCTAAGTCTATAATGAGTCGCGCTGAACACTCCTGGAAAATGTTGGGGACGTTAAAGAAAATGAACTTTGCAGCAGGAGGCAGCCTTATCGTCTTGTTACGAGCGTCTGACGGCCATGAGATTGACTCAACCAATCACAAGAGCGCCCCCCTGGCGCCAAGTGATCGTCTGCCTAAGTAATTGATTATTAAAAAAAAAAAAAAACTTGTAGAGTAATTGATTATTAAAAACTCGTGTAACAAACTGGTGAACTAGATGGCAATATCTTCTTGCCTTTACGGGCTTGCAGTCTGGTCACGTAGCGACGCTGGCATCGGTTCATAAGACCAGAAACATCGAACAGGCAACAAGTCTTATAGAAAACGACACACCCAGTACCACCCAATGCTACGCAAACATTCACCGTCTAAATCACTATTGTTAATATTCACCGTAATGGCATCACGCCATATATACGACGTATGAGGAGTATCCATCATGATCAAGTGATGTGTTTGGTGGTGGACACGAGAGCTATTCTAGTATATGACATCGTCTCATCAGATGTTAATCCCATGCTGACCCAGTCTTCTGTCTCTCTCTCTCTCTCTCTCTCTCTCTCTCTCTCTCTCTGCATGTTGGGCTAAAATGCCCCTGGCAGTGATCAGAATTTGAGGCGTGTGCCCCAGTAGCTCATGGGTGTCCAGCAGTGCAGACAGAACGCAGCGACGAGATCTTTGCTGTCCTCAAAGAAGACTCAAAACAGTGACTGGGTAGGAACACTTCGGTAGGAGTAGTAGGAAAGATAGACGTAGTCAGGAGCAAACATTAGGTACGAGCCTCAGCAAACGGTGTTAGCGTTGCCCCTCTGCCACTGGCCTGTTAAGGGTGAGGCACTAAAGGCCAAGAAGTGGCACTGGACCCAATGGGTCCTCCCGGAGGTGATGAAGGAACCTGAAACCCACTTACAACGGCACGAGTGACCTTCAGCGGTGGTGATGCTACATTACCTCGGCCCAAACTGATGAGTTAGACCCGGTCGAACGGGAGCGACACAGGTTTGTGCTTCGAGATCCTCAAAACCTCATTTCGAAATAGGTTTCAGTGGATCGCATCCTGTACTGACAATAAGCAGTTCATCTGGACATATCAACCGCATCATAGTCAATACTTATGTGGAAGTCCAATCTGGACTGGACGAGTGTATCACAGTCGGTGACACTCGGGGAAATGCATGTGAGAAAATAAAGATAACGCTGGAGATAAAAGATATCAATAAAGACGAGGAAAATTATTATATAAGAACCGGGTAGATGTTTACGAAGAGAAGAAGAAAGAGAAGAGGTGAGAGGAAGTACGGGAGAAGACGGTGATGAGAAAGGGGCTTGGTGATGGCAGTGGCAGAGTGAAACAGACGATAACGATGATGGAGAGCCATTGTGTACAACATGGAGGAACAAGACCCCCTGCTCCAACCCATCACCAGCTGACGTTGGTGAGGACTGTCTGTCTGTCGTCTCTCGCGCCCCCCAGAGGCGGACACTGTGCTGGTGTTTGCTGAGGAGCCAGGGAAGCAAACACGGCAGTGTGTGTGTGTGTGTGTGTGTGTGTGTGTGGGTCTCCTCCCTCCTCCCCTCCAAGCTGGCTAATGGAGACGGCCATCTACTCGAAATGATGAAAACAAAAAACTCCTTTTTCACCTTTTCACTTGGGTTATATAGAGAGACCATAGTGAATTTATCTTCTTACAATGTGTATGTATGAAAATGTCTTTACTGAAGGATTAAGCCGATTTTGGGGGTGAATATTTCCGCACACCCATGCGCAAGGGCTTCCGTGGTGTAGTGGTAAGCGTTGCTGAGAGTATGGGATCGTTCAACGTCGGCCCAGCATGTGTTCGAATCCTGGGCGCGGTAGTCGGTACACGCCCAACCAAGGTGTTCCTCCTCCCGGGAAGGACCGATATATGGGTACATGACTTAAAGACGTGTGTGTGTGTGTGTGTGTGTGTGTGTGTGTGTGTGTGTGTGTGTGTGTACATACATACAGGAGTATTGGTAGAGTACGTAAATGGAAGGTAAAGAGACACTGCAACGCGAGTGTAAGACTCTCTCTCGCAACACACACACACACACACACACACACACACACACACACACACACACACACACACACACACGAACGCAGCAAATCTCCCAACTCCTTATAGTACAAAGAGATAATTACAAATAGGAAATTACAAACATGTTTACGCTAAGAACACACTACCGTGAGAACAAGATGAAAGAAATGAAGAGACCATTGCTAAGAAGATGGCGAGTGACGGGAACATCTGACAGGGAATTTCGTAACCAAGAGGAACTTAAGCAAGAGAGAGAGAGAGAGAGAGAGAGAGAGAGAGAGAGAGAGAGAGAGAGAGAGAGAGAGAGACGAACTATGAGAAATACTGATAAAAAAAAAGTGACAAACCATGAGAGAGAGAGAGAGAGAGAGAGAGAGAGAGAGAGAGAGAGAGAGAGAGAGAGAGAGAGAGAGAGAGAGAGAAACTGGCAGAGGACCAAAACACCAAAAAAGGAATCGAATCAGTCCCGAGGGAGTAAGGGAAAAAAGAAACTTTCTCACTTCCAGCGCAAAGGAGCCCAGAGCTGAATATTAGAAAGTGCCCCGGGGCTGAGGCACTGGTGACTCAGTGTACCAAACAGCGCACGGGGGGGCTGGGAGGCAAACGGAAGGGGGACTCGTGGAATTGAAAGATCGTATCGTACAAAGGAATCCTGATATTGTTGGAGAGGTGGAGGCAAAGGGGGGGAAAAAAAAAGAAATTCTCAAGGGGGAACTGGAGGGGTCCAGCCTACTCTGCCGTGTGGAGTAAGTACATGACAGAACGGTAGGACAAGGGAGGGGAAGAGCGAGAGAGAGAGGCGCGGTAGGGCGCGCGGTAGGGGGGAGAAAAAAAGGCCATTTGAATAAGGAACGTCATTACGATTTAGGATATACTGTTCGAGGGCTGATTCAACCAGTGCATAACAGCGAGCGAAACTGCCGTAAAAGAACTGTCGTACGGTGTTGATTAACTGCTCATCCTCCCATGACCTGAAATGAACCAGAACAAAATATACTCGTAAAACAATAAAGGGAATATCTAGGAATGGCGCAGGAACTAGTGTAATACAAACGTCTCAAGAGATGCTTAAAGTTCTAATAAGGAGAATCTCAATGACAACGAAATACACGGAACGACTTCGCATCTTCATGGAGGTAAAAGTCCTCTGAGTGCATAAAGGAAGCAGTTTCTATACCAGCATTAGAGGGACTGACATATCAACCACTACCAAACAAAATCGTGGAGAACTGTAGCTGCTTCTTTTACGGTTCTTTGTGTACGGTAGGTGGGTGGGTGGTGATGGAATCCAGCGTTCCTCCCTCGCCATTCCATTATTCCCCTACAGTCTGTTTATGCAGGATCGGCTCCCTCGCCCACCACTGGTATTCAAGGTATTACCCCAGGATTTCCCCTGCCATCGACTTAATCACGGAGAACGACTTTAAAGGGCCGACTCTATACCTACCAGACCTCTGGTGTTGCCAAACCCTCTACCGTAGCAAGACATGGCAGTCGCTAGATCTCTGTGGTGGTCAAACCCCTGCAGTAGCCAGACCATGCAATAGGCAAACTCTTGCTGTAGCCAGACCATGCATGAGGCAAACTCTTGCTGTAGCCATATCTTGCAATAGGCAAACTCCTGCCGTAGCCAGACCTTGCAATAGGCAAACTCCTGCTGTAGCCAGACCTTGCAATAGGCAAACTCCTGCTGTAGCCAGACCTTGCAATAGGCAAACTCCTGCAGCAGCCAGACCCCCTGGAGTAGCCAATTTCCTGTGGGAAAGTCGTAAGGAAGACAGGAAGACGGTGGGAAGATCGTGGGAGGATGGAGGGAAATGGGCATCCAGCATAATATAACAGGTTCACCTCACCTCTGACAGTCGCCTCTCCACGCTTCGCGAAGTCATCGTGGCTCTGTTACAGTCTAAATCTCTTCTCTGTCTCTCTGTCTGTCTAGTAATGTTACTCTCTTGCTCTCGTTTATCTATCAGTCTGTCTATCAGGTAGTTCAGGCCTCTCACTCTCTTTTCGGTCTCTCTGTCTATCTGTCTGTTTATTCGTTACTTTGCTTTTTGTAGGATTATCTCAAAAGTCAGTAAAGGTAAAACGAATTGAGAGATGTTAGAAAGCGAAAAACGAATTGTGAGATAATCAGAAGTAACAGTTCGACTCATTCGGTCTCGTATGTGAGCAAATGAGACACCCTTTCACTTCTCAGGACTAGTAAGATGATGTCCTCAAATGCACCAGTTGAGATCGGCAGCTAATTCACACTGAGGTCGCGTCCCTCTAGAGATAAGCCACTGGTAAAAATGACAAGAAACTGTGAGGAATTACACACGAGCCACATCACACAAGTTCAGCGTATAACTCACTAGGGGATCATCCCAACCTGCTGCAAAGAAGCTGTGGTGACGATACAGAGGCAGGAGGAGGCCCTCGTGCTGGACAAGGGGCGCGTCTGTGCTCCCTGGCAGTGTTAATAAGGCAGACAGTACGTCCACGTCAAAGGGGAAAGTGACGCATTAATGTCGAAGTGTTGGTCCCTGGTCGCTTCCGCGCACACACACACACACACACACACACACACACACACACACACACACACACACTGTGGCTCTGGAAATGCTGACATATTTCTGGGTTGGCAATCCGTCGTGAGGGAATGTGTCCGTTCCCCCCCCAGCAGGAGATTAGGACCGGGGTCCTGCATTGTGGGGCTAAATGATTGTGGGTGACAAGAGAGAGAGAGAGAGAGAGAGAGAGAGAGAGAGAGAGAGAGAGAGAGAGAGAGAGAGAGAGAGAGAGAGAGAGAGAGAGAGAGAGAGAGACTACGGCGCCAAAAGCTTGCAAAATTCGGTGCATGAGGGAGTGAGGGTGAGGGCGAAGTGGGTGACAAGCATTGAGTGATGGTTTCCACTTTGTGGTTACGAGATTTCTCAATACATTTTGTGGTCAACACCTGGAGTCAACTCTGCCCTTATACGTCACTGTGTAGATATGTGTTTTGAGCCTAAGATACATATGTAACCTTTGCAATGATAGGGAAGGTAAGTTCAGGTTCGCATCTGATATTCCAGCGACAGAAAAAACGGTAGGTGGATGAGGACGCGACAGCTTCAGATGAAGTACAATGTTCAGCTCAAAGTACGTAAAGTACTGTGGACTTTTGTGGCATATCGTTTTAGCGTTCCTGGCCGTGAAGCATTCACGGGTCCTTAACAAGATTAAGATGAGATGAGACGACTCTATTGTCAAACTGAGACAGAATGAAATTCTTTATGGCTAGAGGCCCAATTCAAGATAAGCAAATATAAGAATTATAGAAGAAAATTGATAAAAGATGAACGGAATATTGGCTCCATTTCCATATACAAATAAATGTACAAATACATATATGAATTAACGTTACTGAGTTAAATAACAACTTGTAAAGATATATAAAATAATCTGATCCATTTCCTTATGTACAGTCGTTAGTGATTAATGAGAAAGGCAATTAACTCGTCAAACCATGTTCTCATTTCCCTGTAGAAGCAAACGCGAGAGACTGGTGATCTGCAGTGTGGCTGGAGGAGGAAGAGGAGGAGGAGGAGGAGGAGTGAGTCGGTCGGCTGGCATTCTCCTGTGGCAACGACCGTCGGGTCCAATGGACTATTGGTCCCAGGAGGAGCCAATACCTGAGATAGGATGGAACACGGTCCAAAGGTTTCGGCACCATTAGTCGCCCCACAATTGGAATCATATATATATATATATATATATATATATATTACCCAAGTCCCTCATTCTAGAGGCGAGCTAATTCCAGTTGCAGGGTAATGCAGACTCCTTCGGTGTGAGAAATCCTTGAACGAGACTTCTACTCCAAATGAAACATCTTAGTCAGAGTTGGCTTTTCACTCGGGTTGTAACTTTAATCAGTCGGAGTCCGGTAACACCTAACTGGCAACCCTAACCTTAACACAGCACTGAGGCAGTTGTCGATATAACAAGGTCCCTCGTAAATGCGTTGGCCCAGATACGCACAGCGTAAGTAAAGTCCCCTGGAAAATTTTTCGAGATTTTTGTACCATAATGAAATCTAAAGATACCGCAACATATCAAATTATTGCCTGGGCTGACATGGGTCTCATCTGATAACAGTGGGATGATATCTACCGTCAGCTGGAGACTGAAGAGGGCGAGAGGCGGTGGCAGACCCGAAGACGAAAATCTGAACGAAAAGAAGTTGAAATAAACGGAAGGAGGAAGAAGGAACGAAGGAGAATTTAGACTGCAACAGAGAACGCGAGAGTGGCAGAGGGAGATTGAGACTTTGAGACGCGGCAAAGATGGGAGTCAGGGACCCGGAAAAATCATGAGAGAAACGGAAAAGATGAGATAAGGTGAGGAAACGTCGAGATAGCGATGATCGGTGATACACAGGGGAGAGAGAGAGAGAGAGAGAGAGAGAGAGAGAGAGAGAGAGAGAGAGAGAGAGAGAGAGAGAGAGAGAGAGAGAGAGAGAGAACAGAAGGAGGTAGGGAAGATGTGAGGGATGGGAGGGGTTGCGACAGAGGGTGAAAGGGGGGTAGAAGGACAGAGAGAGAGAGAGAGAGAGAGAGAGAGAGAGAGAGAGAGAGAGAGAGAGAGAGAGAGAGAGAGAGAGAGAAGCCTTGTGGTGTAGCGACCAGCTGGTGGGTTCACACGGGCATGTTGGATTACTTCACTGGTCACTCGCCAGAGATATGTGTATCGGGGGATAAGAGGGCTATACTCTGGGAGTTCCAGAGAGCAGAGGAGGTGTGTGTGTGTGTGAATATTATTTGTGTACCATGTCTTTTTTACTCCTGTGTACGTAGGCATACGCGCATATCCGAGCCTGACTCAGCCCAGTACCTGTTTCTCGACCAGCCCCAATGAGGATGAACACTCGGGTTGGCTGTGGGCCGAATGCCGCTCCCAGGATTTGAACCCACTTCGGGCCCGCGGTGACTCGTAGTCAATAGCGCTAACCACTACACCACTGAGGTCAATGTGTGCGCGTGTGTCGTGGATTTGGGATAGGTGGACGGCTAATAGCCAAGGATACGTAGGAGAATAGGTGGGTAGCTGGTGGTCAAGGATGGAGTATAGACGGGTGGATAGTAGCCAGGGATAGAGGAAAGGTGGACGGCTGGGGATCGTGGATGGAGGATAGGCTAACATGGTAGCCGGGAATAGAGGGTAGGTGCGCCTGGGGAGGTAAGAAGGCTGCGGGTGGATAAAGTTAATGGCTAGGCGTCACTAACAGGTGCTGGGCGGGATGATGTACACCCTGCCTCCCTCCCTGGTCGACTGGTCGACGGGGCCCAGGTGCCGCTTGAGATGGGACAGGATTTCCCCGGGATTTGGAGCGACCTAAATTTGGTGACGTCTCTCTCTCTCTCTCTCTCTCTCTCTCTCTCTCTCTCTCTCTCTCTCTCTCTCTACCGTAGCTAACTATTTGACCACACAGCCAACACATCGACATCAAACATCGCCCCCCGGCGACAAAACAATCGAAAATGGACTTTAGCTTAATATCAGCCCCAGTTATAGTGGAGCAGAGAACAACCGGTGATGCACTGTTGCAACTGGCCAGCCACAGATCTTGTGGAGCAGAGAGCAGCGCTCTTGGTGATGGATGAGGTGGCTCGCCATCCGTAACTTACTCTCCAAATAATGAGGATCTGGCGATTAACTGGTTGGTGGAGGAAGGTGGGCGGGAAGGCAGCGCTCCTCGTAATCGTAGTATACGTTGCCGGGCCTCCTGGAGACCTGGGCTATATCTGGAGTGATTAATTGTCCAGCTCGGGAGTAATTACTTGTTAATGATGGTACGCATTTAGAAACAATATATCCTAGCTTGAAGAGAAGGAGTATTTGAGGAAACAGAGAAAAAGCTCAGAATTTGATACGCATATCCTTCATACAAAGATACATATATGCATACATACATATCTATATGTATATATACACACACACAGACATATATACATCTGGGTGTATATGTATGAAAGAAAGGAAACTTATGTGAAAATGTTTGGCATTGGAAAGGAGTGATCGTGAGACAGATTTGCGACCGGGCGAAACTTATGTGGAAAAAAGATACAACGTTTAGATCTGCAAGGACATGATGTAAGCAGTTGGCCATGAAGTGTCAGGCGCAGGCAGTCGCAGCCACATTGTCGGGGACAAATGGAAGAATATCAGTCGGATATATATATATATATATATATATATATATATATATATATATATATATATATATATATATATATATATATATGCAGCAGTGAGCAGGGAATGTGTATATGCATCATCTCTATCGAATTTTAGATCAAGAAGAATGAAATGACTGCAGTTCTCTCGTTCGCTTGGACGAGGAACAGGAAACGAGAGAGAGAGAAAAAGAACAAAAAAGAGAAAGAAAAAGGCTTTTCCTGACCCAAAATTTACTTGTGCAACAACAAAAACAAAAAGAAAGTGATCGTATTCACAGGTCCACATTTCACTAACACCTCAAAATGCTTGCAGTATACGCAACCTACATTCCGCTCACACATCTAAAACTCTACGTACAACCCCCACAAAAAGTATCCTAACATCGCTGTGTTAGACAGTATGACACAACGGACGAAGAATTACAAAAAATTCTCTCGGGTCTAGCCTCACATTGATAGACGGTCGCTTTCCTCACATATTTACTCAATATACTTAAAACAAAGTATACATTGTTGAGTAAACTGGTTTCAAACAGTTGTAATACACCTTATCTATTACTTCTTTCGAGAGGAATTACTACACAGAAAAGCTACCATTATTAGTAACAAATGCATCTCGCACTCACGCTTGCTAACACTAACGAGAAGAACCGTAGTTGTATCGTTCATTTTGGAATTCATCGGTCGCATCCGTGAATATAATTTATTTGCTGGGTGTACATACCCACACATTTCACTAACACGACTATAAAAACTCTGTATAGCTTTACCGATCCACATTTTACTAACATAACAAATATGCGATACAGGTCATGTTTATCTTTATCACTTCGTATTTTCTCATATCGTGCCACTGTACAGTAAGTTCTAACATACTGTTCCCACTGTTGATGAAGATACGACCAAACAGCAAATGCAGTTTCTCCAGCACGACCTTTGGGTAAACACATAAACTCTGTCTAATGGTTGTCATTACCGGCGACAACAACCTTGGCTGTACTTGCTCTTTAAGGCCAGTACATTGTGTGTGCTTGGAGTGGGAGACGTCACGCTCCCTCACAACACTTACCCTCAGCTTACGATCATACCTACCGTATAGCACTGTAAGCTTCCTCAAGTCCTCTGATGCTTCATGAAGCAATACCTCTAATGATACCAGAAATGTGGAGGATCAACCGGATAATCACCTCCTGTTTCTATACACGATCAAACAATTCATGACCGCACGTATCAAGAACCTAAGCAGAGAATATGATAAAGAAAATCAGCTATTTTTTTAAAGTCATAACAAAACGAAACTATTTTTTTTTTACGTGTTATCACCAAAGAAATCTTAGTCAATATCCATAAAATTCTGATTACTATCCTCCACTACATGTCTAGTGATGCAGTAACAAGACCATCGGTGAAGACCTGATTGTGGAGATAAACCAATTAGTCTTTAGCAGCAAACCCTAAAAACATCTGAAATCAGAAATCTCCCATGAAGGGTTCTGGAACCAGAACACGGCCGTTTCCCTAAGGTGGGCCCTCTCGATGCCACTGGCGACAATGAAGTTCCCCTCCCCCACCTTAAAGAAAAAAAAGGGGGAGAAATACATATATAGATATACAACCAAAGAATACTGGTCCTGCTTTGTCAAGTGTGGCAAAGTAAACCTTTCCTTGATTAGGGTCATTCGCTTGAATACGCATGGAAGAGATGGACGCTCGCGAATGCTAGAGACTTACTGATATTGCATGATTGCTAGGTGGGGTCACCCATGTCAAAATGAAGGTCAGCTTTGCCATAAACTCCCTCGGCAAGGACTGGATATTACTACTAACTGGCAGCACAATAGTCTAGCTTGTAACAGCTATATAGCCAACCTCACCGACCTAGTCATTGCCTGACAATATAACACAGAAAGCAGAGCCATCCAATTCATACGTGGTCTCTGTGTTACCCTGAGCATATGTTTCCACATCGAGATACAGGTGTGTCAGAGTCTGTCGTTAGCGTTCTTGCGACCTTCCAAGAGCTTCTGAGTCCTCAAGGAGCGAACAGCGTGATGGTTGATCACGGGAAAATGAGTTATATCATAGGGTATTTCCTTCGACGTGATGGGTCTCACCACAACGAAACTGGGAGTAGAGAAACCGCCATGTCGCTGATGTTCTCCCCCCCACCCTCTCTCTCTCTCTCTCTCTCTCTCTCTCTCTCTCTCTCTCTCTCTCTCTCTCTCTCTCTCTCTCTCTCTCTCTCTCTCTCTGAATTCCAGGTATCATATCGACCACAACTGCTCTGGCGAGCTGTCTCCTTGTGTCCCATCCACTGAGACCTGGGCTCGTGGCATGGCAACCGCTGCTTCCTTCGGCTTCTATGTAGCGAACAGCCACACGAGGACTAACCCCTACGATGAATCCTTCTCCCCTCGTACAGCGAAGCTGTAGGCATTATCTTCCTCCCTTTCTCTCTCTCTCTTCACATAACCTTTCCATCTTTAAGAGTCAAGTCTGCAAACACTAACGGAGTTCTAATTAATCTCTCCATTCTTTTCCTCCCACTCATGATTATTTTCTTTTTTTTCATTTCATCGAGACGGCAGCAATTAAGACCCATGCCATATCAAGGTGAACAGTTACTCTTCTCCAAGAGATCATAAGTACCATCCCAACGGGAAAAGAAACAGCCCTCTTGAGAAGGAGAGTCAACACGCCTCCTCCTCTCTTCATAGCATATGTATACAGAATACCCAGACTAGAGAGGGAGGGAGGCGGGCGGCGGGCGGCGGGGGCGGCTCCAGAGCAACCGTTCTCCGTCATACATTGTGTACAGGTCCAATAGCTAACTCTGATGGGAGGGTTATATCCGGGGGTAGTGTATCCCTCACAGCACCAGTCCAGTATTTGGTTGGCTCCGCGTTCCCACTAAAGCCGGGATATGGAGAGAGAGAGAGAGAGAGAGAGAGAGAGAGAGAGAGAGAGAGAGAGAGAGAGAGAGCGGTCATGGTGCATTTGCTTCCCACCACTTTTTCATTCCGGCATTAATTGGGAAACTGACTTAAAATGAGTTATTGCTGTAGTACAGCAACAAAGCTCTGCCCATTTCTCATATCGGTGTTTGGGAAGAGAGGAGGTATACTGTTGGGTCATTCTCCTGGAACTGATGAAGTAGCCTGTCAGGATATGATACTGTGTATGTGCTGGGATGTTCGTTGCTGGAAGGGAGGAGAGTCGTTTATCAAATTCCTTTTTGTGCCTTTGAAGGAGAATTTATGCGGTTGAAAATTACGCCGGGGATTAAGTTGATAACATATTATCATTGAGGATATATTGGTCTACCAGATGCTATCGTTATCAGGATGTGAAAACCAAGATAACTTTGTTATCTTTGTAAGTTCAAGATAAGTTATCTCTCTATATGTAACAATGAAGGAAAAATACCCAGCCTGTTCTTTCACATCTTTTCTTAACCTGTTCAGTCACATATACCCTTAGCCTGTTCATTCACTTGTTAGATCTATTAACCAGTCACATTTTCCCTCAGTGTGTGTTCAGTCACATGGTCCCCCAGTCTGTCCAGTCACACCTCCCCTTCACCTGCTCGTCTTCCCGCCATAGTTCACCGACAGGATGACTTCGGCAAACTCCTGGAAAGTCCATCAGCGCACGTCAAAGTATAAATGAGACGTGACGGGTCAACGAGGCGAGTATCATCCTGTGAAGATCTAAGGAAAACGTAAGAAAAAAAAGGGGGGCGTCATTTAACTCACAAATGACATGCGGGTCTGTTTAGTGTTAGACCGTATCTACTCTCAGACTCTATTTGTAGCTGGTGTGGGTCCGCTCTCCTCTACGTACGACTTAATGAAATCAGTTGAGGTCTATCTATCCCTTAGCTGCGTGTAGACTAAAGGCCACCGAGACACTTGAAGTTCCTCGTGATATTCTTTCTCTTTTATGATGATCTGTCATCATTCGTAGCTTGTCTTCTGACCTACGGCGATTTCATAGTCCCATGGGTCTGGAGGTAGAGCTCCTGTGCCTCTCTCTCTCTCTCTCTCTCTCTCTCTCTCTCTCTCTCTCTCTCTCTCTCTCTCTCTCTCTCTTTCATCCCCCCCTCTCCGCAAAGATACATGTCACCGCATCACCACCGCTGCAGAAACCGATAAAGCATCACCACGATGATAACTGAGTAGGAATCATTTACGATGGAGGGGATCACGAAATGCATTCCGGTGTCCATTATCCAAACCTCTATCAATTACCGGTCGTGACATTTATATTCTGGCTGGCGCTTAAAACACAAATTATCTTTGAGATCAAGCGAAAGTCGTTGGTCCACTACGGTTCATATCATCCATGGGATTCGCCAGTTACCATTCGCGCATTCCAAAAGGAAAAGGTTGGCTAGAGTGGATTCTTCACTCAATAAACTGATCATATGTAAATGATATGGATTTTTTATCTGAATGATCAGGTAAATTCAAGTTCTCTTAAGAGAAGTTATTAAGATCTCATTGTGATACTGGATATATGCTTATCCGGAGCATATATATATATATATATATATATATATATATATATATATATATATATATATATATATATATATCTTTTTCTTTCATACTATTCGCCATTTGCCGCGTTAGCGAGGCAGCGTTAAGAACAGAGGACTGGGCCTTTGAGGGAATATCCTCACCTGGCCCCCTTCTCATGTTCCTTCTTTTTGAGTCTCTCCTGATGATGTGATTATTACACGAAAGTGCGCTTGGGAACTTATCGTGTTTCATTTTCCCCGTGGACTCATAGGAATATACTTGATCACGCGCAAAATTGTGATCCTTTCCAATATATATATATATATATATATATATATATATATATATATATATATATATATATATGATTGCCGCAAGACCCATTTCTTGAGAGGGTCCTGGAGTTGTTCCAGGACTCCTTTTCCAGGAACTCCTGCTGCTTTAATGCTGCGCTGCTTCACAAGGGAGAAGATGGACTGCCTAGGTGTGAGAATTTCCTCAATGAGAGAGAGAGAGAGAGAAAGAGAGAGAGAGAGAGAGAGAGAGAGAGAGAGAGAGAGAGAGAGAGAGAGAGAGAGAGAGAGAGAGAGCACTGCCTGTCGTCAATAGAGGACGATGCAGTGAGGAACGACTGATCGAGTGAGAGATGATGGTGTGTGTGTGTGTGTGTGTGAGGGAAGAGAAAAAAAGAAAGCGTGTGGTCCAGTGGGAATAAGGGTGATCTTTTGATAACACACCTTAACCTCTAAATGACCCTAAGATACTGATTCAACGATTGCGATTCAGATAAATGTAATGAGTGAACCATGCTTCACCATGGGATTAACCCGACATGCTTATTAAACTCTCACAACGACGCTCTCTTGAGGAGAGAGAAAGAGGAGGGTGGGCAAGTGTGGGGGAACGGGAGGTCACTACCCCCACCCATCCTCATGTCTTCCTCATCACCTGAATGAGGGCGGCAAGGAAGTGGGGGGTAAGGGGTAGGGTGGAAGGCAGGGACTCCTGGTCAACCCATCCTCATGGGACCCTCATCACATTATGAGGGAGGTAATTGAGTGGGGGGGATGGGGATGGAGAACACCCCCAGGCCACCCATCTGTATGAGTGCCTCATCATTCTCATGGATGCCTCATCACCTTGGAGGGCTCCTCCCTGCTCATGGCCGCTTGGGTGTGAAATTATCTAATTCTTTACGTGTCTTGCTCCCGGAGGAGAATATCCTTCATGGGAAATCTAATCTTCGAACGTAAGGTGATTTGCTAAGAATCCGATTATTCTAATCTTATTGTACGATGATCAGACACTGACAGACAGACAGACAAACAGAGAGACATGCAGACAGACAGGCAGACAGACACACTCAAAATTTACGAAGAAGTTGCATGACGGATGAGTATCGCTGATACAACTATAAGGTAAAGAATGACAGTTGAGAATCGCTGATACAACTATAAGGTAAAGAATGACAGTTGAGAATCGTTGATACAACTATAAGGTAAAGAATGACAGTTGAGAATCGCTGATATAACTATAAGGCAAAGAATGACAGTTGAGAATCGCTGATACAACTATAAGGTAAAGAATATCCTCACTGAGTGTGATGCAGGTCCTTATCATTCTACCTCGCATTTCCTACCGACCTGCCAGTCTATTGTCGTGAGATCAGTACTGACAGAGTATCGCCTGAGCCATCACTGTGTTCGGCAAGACTCTCCGCAAAGACATCGGGTCTGGTGCTAGAGAAGGTCACTCGTATCATAAGACGCCTCACACTGTGCATGTGTGATGTTACTCCGCGTATGGAAACACCGGAGTTTGAGACGCGAACCATTACCTTCTCTCCACATATTGAGAGCTGTGAACCTTCAGCTAAGAGTCATTATTGTAGGAAACTAGACCCAGGGGGCCACTGATCTGAGTCAGCCCCACCCAAGTTCGTGAAGTAATCAAAGACTTCGACACTCTCAAACGAGCTCGAACAAATTAGGCGGAGCTGTTTAACTCCAAATGAAAGAGGATGTGATCCCAAGCGCTTCATTCTCCTTATGTAAGATTTCCCAGGATCTTGAGCATCAACACCCAAAACTCTTTAAGAGTCTGTACTTAACACTGACTGCGAAATTCTCGATTGATTTCGAACACTGACACTTCCAAAGTCCGTCGAACTTAGTCATTCAGAGGAAGTCTAGAAACCTAAACCGAAACTCGGGCTCAACTCAAAGACAACCAGGATGTTAGATACGTCCTGGCGTAACACACGAGGACTTGTGTGCCTAAGTATGTCAAGATATCGGATCGAATATCTTTCTTAAAGATCGGGCGAAGTCGTAAAAAGATTCTCTCTCTCTTAACGATGCTCCGTCTAACACTTGAAATATTCGGAGCTTCAATCAGGCCTCCCGGCACGGTCATCAACGAGGACACGAGATGCAAGAGTTGTGTCTGCTTTCAAGCTCGGGTCTCTGTATGAAACAGCTTCAATAGCAGACGATATGAATCTCCTGCCTGTATATGATGAGCAAGGCTCACTCAGCGCTCTCGTACCTAAATGGATGTTACCGTCCTGCTTCTCTGTCATTCAGCTTGAGGGAGGATGAATGAATGACCAGGTTCGTTATCCCTTCAGGTAGATTGGTACTCCCGCACCGAGAGGGGAACAAAACAGAATGTGAATCTATCAACCACATACCGATCGTCTCTCCATCTCCCATCTACTTTAAAGCAATCTCTGTCTCTCAAGAATAGGCAGCACGTAGCACCTACAGATGCCTTGCCATCTCAATGAATCACTGAAAATGCCATGGGGTTACCAGTCTCCTCGTCGCCTGTCTATCTCCAGGTTTATCCTCGTCATGAAGGGAACTCTCCCCATCCATCCATAAGACACGAAGTCTAAAGGTCTCAACCCTCTCACAAATGGAATTCTAGCCACAGGGGAGTTACGAGTTTCAACTTATGCTGTTGCTGAAGTGCTTTCCGTGACGAACTCTCGTAAGCCCACAAGAGGTAGATTTGGTCGACAGTAGCTGCAACAAAGAGACCAATCCGGCAACCAACACATCAAGACCTGTTTCCTGTTGTACAAACCTTAATTCTTCTTTTCGCGCTATGAATCTCACGGAGGGAATACGAGAATCTCACATGCTGTGAGTGCCAAGCTTTGAGTCTGCTCCATTGTACACTGACACCTAATTCTGCCCTTCAGTCTTTCGCCATTGTGTCCTTTGATTCACTGTAGGAATTCAGAGGTTCGAGCCAATATACGACTGTATTGTGTGCGTAGCCACAGTATTGTTTTTTTTTTCTCTCTCTCTTAATGGAGAGTTCGACCCGATAAACAGGTTCTTATATTGCTCGTTATCGTGTCTTGGAACACATCTAATGCCAAAGTCTTTCGATGCGAAACGCATTCACAGGCTTCGGCAATAGATATATATATCTAACAAAACATTCTCCTCGATTCTGAGGGAGATGACATCCAGCGATGACTACAACACAAATTAATGATGTAGGGGAGGCAAAAGTTAATATAACTTTTGAAAAAAAAGGAGGGGAAAAAAAAAAGAATGATCAGAGACGCGAAAACGGCTTTACCATCATCACCTTTGTGTATCATAGTCATCAATATGACAAAAGGGATCAATTGACAAGCTTTTGGTAAATCAATAACAAAACACAACGACAAGAAGGAATATGGACGGTGCTGCCACCAGAAGCTGAATTATTCATGGCAATAGCTGTCGAGAAATGGCACTTAGTGTCACAAGCGATGAAATCAATGTTTTCTTATTGGTAACTACATGATAGTCGCAAGTTTGGATATATCGCGAGCAATAAAGCAAGACACACACGCACAGACACACACACACACACACACACACACACACACACATATATATATATATATATATATATATATATATATATATATATATATATATATATATATATATAGTCGGCCTCCCATTACCTCCAGCACACCACAACATAAAGCTCCTCTCATTTCAACCTCAAAAATCACATCACAACTCCAACACGACGTAAACATGGATACCTGCTGCACTACACCACACACTCCGGACAAAGGCTCATCCAGAACAGGCGACCTGCATACCCACACAAGTCCTCAATCATTCTTTTAACCGCAGTTTGACACGAAGTCACCGCCCGCCCTCCAGCCACCTCGAAGAGCCAAGCGTTCCCACTGGGACGAAACACCAACCAACCATTCTAGGCATCACACACACACACACACACACACACACACACACACACACACACACACATATGGCATTCAGTACCCACACCAACAACATTAACACAAAAGCTATATTGAAACATGTGTCCTCAGAGCACAGACTGGCACCAGCGCTGGACAAAGAAAGACGAACTCGATTTCATTCTCTAGAAGCAAATGTATTCGCTCCGTCCTCTGCAATACCTCACCAGCCTGGTCTTCCACCCTCTGTAAAGTAGATGCAACCAAGCTGTAACCCACACACGAAAAATGGAGCACTTAGAACAATCACAGGCTGCTTTCCCAACCACAAGCACTCAGCAGTTTCACGGTGAAGCGAAGTTTCTTCCCAATATTCTCCCCACATCAACATGCTTGGCACTCAGTTCCAGGTAAAGGGACTTGGACCCTTGTACCTAAACCGCTCATATCATAACTCACCACCAACATTCAGGGAGAAATAAGATGCTTACCCTTGCCTCACACCTCAGTAACCTCCTCCAGTGGAACATCACCCATCCCTACACCGCTACAATCTCTCTCTCTCTCTCTCTCTCTCTCTCTCTCTCTCTCTCTCTCTCTCTCTCTCTCTCTCTCGTATTTTCTCCTTGGAAAATTTATAGGCATAGGAAGACAAAAGTGGCACACCCATAAATACTGGTAATGCTCATATATATATATATATATATATATATATATATATATATATATATATATATATATATATATATATATACCATAGTGTCTTCCAGTCCAGTACAACCTCTATTTTTTCCTGATTTCATGTACCATTTACTATATACATGGACACATCTGCGTTTATCCTTTTCGTCACCTTCGCCATAAAGGTTTCATTCTTCATTGCTATGATGGCCATACTAGCGCTTTACTATCTTAACATTACCTCATATAATTCTCCACATCTGTAATCAATTTTTCATGATTTCACAGAGTTCATTTACATACTCCTTTTCTTTCTCACACCAACCCTTAAATCTTCTCCATTTCACATCTCGTCTCCAAATATATGTCTGTTTCTGTTTTTTTTCTTTTCACCTTTTACACATTCTCTCTTCCTTTATCTCCCAATCTTTCTCTTGTTATCAAAGCTCTGAGTCGTCTCTTCCCTCCCTATCAAAGTTACGGGATTATATTCAATCAATTCCAACTAAAATGTTTTCAGACCCTCAACTCTTATTGATAAGAATGAGTGTTCCATCCCCTCTTCATCACACAGGCTCTCTCTCCATCGACTCCAAACACACACACACACACACACACACACACACACACACACACACACACACACACACACACACACACTACGTCCCTCGTGTCTCCATCACGTTACTGCTCTCAACACCACACGACAAATCCTTCCCAACTCAACTAACGCTGCTTTTTCACGCCTACTGCACATCCTCCCGACCCTGCCAGCCTCCCAGCGTGAGGAGAGAGGTCTATTTCCCTTACCCCCATCGTACTCTGCAATCCTCCCCCACCCACCCTTTCGGCAAGTGGAGCGTGAAGAAGATATTGCAGGAGGAGCTCATGTCTTATGCAGAGTCAATCTTCAAGTCCACATGCATTTCGCCCGCACCATCGCCAGTGTCTCAGGTCCCACAACGATGGCGCTTTTATCTTCTATATTCTCGCGTCCCCGTCATCCATTTTCTCTCATCATGTGAAGAGGAGTGCCTCCTTTTCCGCCGCCGCCGCCACAGCAGCAGAAGTTTGTCCCAGTGGGTAATGGAATCGAAAAAGGTGAATCAACCATTTTGCTGTTGCTTTAAAGCCTCTTACTCTTTTATCATACGTGTTACCATGAGTGTTACGATGTGAGGTCGAATCCTCTACGTGGGACAGGAGTGATGCTGGCTTATCCAGATATTGTGAGGAGGACAAAGTTTTAGTTACTGATCGTCCCTGTTATTGCATTATCATTATTTATTATCGTAATCATCATTTCATTCAACCCCCAGGGCTTATATTATTCTACGAGGCTACTGGGGTTCACGTTGCGAAGAATTCCAGAAAATATTGCGAAGTTTGTCACTTTATATACATCCAGACGCCAGTCTGCCATTAACAAGCATCTCATGACGAAGGCGACCGAGGAGAAAGACGAAAAGACCAAAACAGTTGATTTACTAGCTGGCAAGAGTATTCGCTGGCTGGCTGGCTATTTGGGAAGACTGCTAGCTGGATGTTTCGTTGGTTGGCTATACAGCAAGTTTGCTGGCTGGTTCGATGGCTGTCTGGCAAGATTGCTAGCTGGCTGGTTCGTTGGCTGTCTGGTAAGACTAGTAACTGCTTGATTGGCTGGTTAAGCTCTCTGGCAAGACTGCTGGTTAACTGGATGACACGACTACCAAATGGCTACCCAGCTGGCTGGCTAGTAAGTAGCTAAGGGGCTATGCTTCCCCTAAGAAGAAAAAAAGATTCCGGTTCTCAGGTCGACACACAGAGGGCCTCACCATCACAACTCTCTGCTCCTGTTACAACGCGCGTCGTAAACACATCCATTCATGAGAGGTATCTGCGTCATTCTCAAGTAATATCGCGGGACCTCCCAAGGGCTCCTCCCTACACGAGGGTAGTCTTACGACTGTCTATCCAGGTAGCGTCAGGAAGAGAACGGACGACCTCAGTCACCAGAGGTCGTCTTCGATCGTGAAGGGCGTCTCTCTCTCTCTCTCTCTCTCTCTCTCTCTCTCTCTCTCTCTCTCTCTCTCTTCTTCTCTCTACTCTTGCGTTCTATGCAGGTTCAAACGACAGGGAAACGGAAAATGCGAAGTGTCGAGCGCTTTCGTGTATTACATTGCCAAGACTGAGCGTCACATGACGAAAACGCTTGACACTTCACATCTTCCGTGGCCGTGTGGCAGAGAGAGAGAGAGAGAGAGAGAGAGAGAGAGAGAGAGAGAGAGAGAGAGAGAGAGAGAGAGAGTATGTCACAGAACACGAAGAGGAAAGATAATTAAAAGCGTTGCGCGAGAGAAGAAAAGATGAGCACTCAATCGGCACAAACCGTACACAGATACGAGGGACGAGCACCTCCGCTCCGGCATTCCAGTGGTATTTGTCTGCTTGAGCCAACCCGACTCCACCACTCCCGCCAAAACCGCTCGCTCGGTTCCATTCTGTCCCCTCCCCATCCCACATTCCCAACCTAACCCCCCCCCCCCTCTCTGGCAATACCGTGAACCCAGCGATTCCATTTGTAGGCCATCAAAGTGTTGCGCACTTGGACAATCTCCCCATAATCCCTCCTCACTTCGAGTGAGACTCATTGGGTGTGAATGTATAACAATGTTTTGTCATCTATGATCGTGTCATTCTCGCCGTCGGCATCCTATAAGGATGACCTGCACGTGGAAGATTGGATTGCAAAGCCGTTTTCGTCCCGTGAGTTCGGACGATTCTTCTACCTGACGAAGAGGTGAGGAGGGAGGAGAGTAGAGAGAGAGAGAGAGGGAGGGAGGTCAGTGGAAAGGTCGACATTTTAGCACGATTTGTTTTTCAGTGTTTCTGTAAATGTCACAGCAGGAGAGACAGAGGAGAAACCTTTTGAAACACCTGGTTCGATGTCTTTTGTTTTCGTTTTTATATTCAGAGGTTCAGAGGCAATTTTGTTTGGTCCGATCTCCCGGTTGTGAAGATAATAACATTACTTCCACTAGCTCTCTAGTGCCCTCCAGTCGAATACAATAAATGAAGTCTATGATGCATTCAAGATCTTCCCCATTTGTGGCTTCAGTTATTCCGACCGTGTCTGACTGTCATGTTCTCCTACGAACCCATGGCACAAGTAATTTATCACTGTTTTCTAAGGCAGAACCATTGCCCTTCATCATTTCATTATACGTTTCAGACGCTTAGTAACCTGTTTTCAGCATTATGACAGATTCTGAGCAGGCGAATCTTTAGTATATCATTGATTGGATGTTTTACAAGACTGGAAAGGAAAAGCAGGAACTGTCTTCCCGAGCAACATCCTACAGACTTCTATTTCAGGATATTGGACGTTCCTGCCCTTTGCCAGCCTGCGAGAACTGAACTGAGAATCCCTACTTCAAACGCCTCCTTAGCGTGTCTTTTCGCCCTCCATCATTACGTATACATCAAAGACCACAGGCTACATTACTCCCCCGGTCTGGGGCAGGGATTCTCATAATATAAAAAGATACAAGTATATAACACTGGTATTCTACTAGCTGTCACTAGTATTCAACTAGCTCTCACTAGTTTTCTACTAGCTGTCACTAGTATTCTACTAGCTGTCACTAGTTTTCTACTAGCTGTCACTAGTATTCCACTAGCTGTCACTAGTATTCCACTAGCTGTCACTAGTATTCTACTAGCTGTCTCTAGTATTCTACTAGCTGCCACTAGTATTCTACTAGCAGTCACTAGTACTCTACTAACTGTCACTGGTATTCTACTGGTATGACACAATGATTCTAATAGCTGTCACTAGGATTCTAATAGTACAACACTAGGATTCTAATAGCCGTCATCATTACGTCGGCAATGTAATGAATAGCCAGAGAATACCCTTGAGGGACCGCGCGTCCATAATTGTGGCGAGAGGGCATTATTTGCTCCAGCGTAGTAAACAGATGAACCGGTTAATAAAACTTGAATAGATCGTCTGACGTTGATAGACTCGCGCTGTCACATGGGGCGCGTTCCCACCCATCATCGAAACTCAGACAGAATTCTCTTCTTTTTTTTCGCCCTTTTTTTCCCCCTCGTATTCAACCAATTTATGATGATTCTTACACAGGGAAGTGCGGTGTTTGAAATACGTTTAAGCTGGAGACATCTGCTTTATGTGTGTTGGATCTAATATTCATTTACATAATGGTCTTAATTGCGTTGTAAGTGCTAGGTGATCTGGTGAATCTGAAAACGTAAGAAGTTCCAAAGTACATAAGAATGTCTACGAATTTATCTTTCTTGTATCTCCCCTGATGATATGATTATTACACAAAAGTGCACTTGGGGGACTTATCGTGTTTCATTTCCCCGTAGACTCATGTGTGGCGGGGTGGCGACGAGAATGGATGAAGGCAGCAAATACGAGTATGTACATGTGTATTTAAGTATATGTCTGTGTATGTATATGTATGTATACGTTGAAATGGACAGGTATGTATATGTGCGTGTGTGGACGTTTATGCATATACATGTGTATGTGGGTGGGTTGGGCCATTCTTTCGTCTGTGTCCTTGCGCTACCTCGCTAACGCGAGACACAGCGACTAAGTATAATATAAATATAACCCAAGACATTTGGCTGCTCACTATGGTAGGTCGCCACATGAGAATCTATCATCTTTCAAAAGCGTAATAGATAAATCACAACAATGTCCAAATACTTGGGAACTGCAGATATGAACCACATGTCAATTGAGTCAAATGAAAAAGAGTAAAAACTGACATTAGGATCTAGCGAAATTGTGCCCATCAGAATATATACCACATATAAACAAGAGAAATATGTTGAAACCAGAAGCAAAATTACGTATATGTATACAAAGAGTTTCGTTGGTACATTTTATAATTCATTCACATCGAACGTAGTTATAGTCAATACTGTTGATTTGCGTTCGTACACCAAAAGCGATGAACAAAGCCCACAAACAGTCGGATTGAATGCAAACAAAATATCGAATTGTCTACTCTTGCAATCACGGGAAAGGTCTACACAGCGACCCCTTCATCAATTCAGCGTTGCATACCGCACTGAGGGCCGATGCCCCACGGACCAACAGTGGCTTCAGCGATGCCTATACCTCTTTAAAGAAACGGATGAGTGCCTCATGAATCTCTGATCTCGACGAACTGTCATTCAATCACCACAGTGACCATTTGGGCATGGAAATGTAACTCCGTCGCGAAGAGCATCTTAAAATGGAACCCGAACAGGACGAAGGGTATAGTAATATGCGACCCCCAGTCCATGAGGAGGGCTTACCGATGCCACGTAGTTATTAGGGAGAAACTTGTAAATGCCACCGAGACGTCATGCAAGTTACTGTGCCGCCCAGTTGCGACGGAGGGAATCAAAATGGGGCCTAACACCAATCCCGGGGTTAAAGATGTGCGCTTCAGTCACCATGAAGGGTCTCAACAGGCAACCTAGTCAAGTGGGAAAGCTTCACGATGAAACTCAAGTCACAACGGAGGGCCTGAGGATGGAACCCAGTCACAAGGCAGGGTCTCCAGATGAGACTTAATCACAACGGAAGGCTTCGGGATGCATCACTGTTAACTAAAAGGCCCTGCGTATATCTAGTGTCAACTCCTCGTGGTTTAACCAAGTAGAGGGAGAGGATGAGGGACGGCTGGGAGGAGGAGAAGTGACGGAAAACAATCTCGCATTTAGCGTGTGTGTGATTAGCCTAGTTCTTGAAGTGTGTGAACAGCCTCGTTCCTTGATTGTGTGAACAGTCTATTGCCTGGAGTGTGTGATCAAAGGTGGTGGTGGTGGTGGTGGTGGTGGTGGTGTCTGTGTGTGTGTGTGTGTGCGTCCTAGGAGAAGGTAAGAAGGGAGGTTGTTTGAGGACCAAGTGTGAAAACGGGGGAGCACTGTGAGCGTGTGAAGGTGGAAGTTAGGTTATGAATGGAGACCTGTGATAATCAGCATGATCATAATGAGGCACTGTAATGAAGGAAATGAGGAGTTAGGCAAGATCCGGAGGAGAGGACGAAGGAAGGTTGTGAGAGGGGTAAAGGATGGGAGGGAAGTATGAGTGAAGACTGGAGAAAAGGTGGGGGTAAATGGTGAGGGAGGGTACTTGATAATGGAGGAAAGTTTGATTGAATATCGGAGGACAGATGGAGGGGACTTGTGAGGCAGAATAAGAGTTTGGAGGTAGGGAATGAGGGTGGAGAGGTGAGAGAAGGCAGTGAGTGAGAGTAAGGGTTTGGAGGGAGGAGAGATGGAAGATTGAGGGAAACGTATCAAATCTCTCAAATATCCATGTTCCTCTGACAAACGCCCAATTCTGTGGAATTTTCCATATTAGCATGAGTGGTCAATGTTGCTTACCTGTCTCAAGGTCAGATTTGCAGTCTCTCTCTCTCTCTCTCTCTCTCTCTCTCTCTCTCTCTCTCTCTTTCTCTCTCTCTCTCTCTCTCTCTCTCTCTCTCTCTCTCTCTCTCTCTCTCTTCAAGCGAGGAGGTGGATGAGGGACGTGTGAGGGAGGGACCGCTAATTCCCCCTGTACTCTGAACCATCCACGAACACCGGGGTTGCGACGCGGGGGTTGCATTAACAACGCTGTAGGTGTCCTTCACGCTCAGAGCGGCTACACCAACCTGATGGGGAGAATAACCTGAGCGGCAGCGATGGTCTTGACGCTCAGGACATCCTGTGGAAGGTGTTGGGGAGGGAAGAGGAACATTCCCTCGGTGAGGACGGCCAACGGAAGGAGTAAGGGAGGAAAGAGGAAGATATTTTCGACACTTACGGCAGTCTTTGGAGGGCAGGATGTGATGAGAGACTCGTGATAAAGGCTTGCACACCCGCGGGACCACTCGGGACTCCCTTGTTAGGAGAAGAGGACTGTATCAGACCACACTCTCATAGTCTAGTGTTGGGACCAATAAAGAGAGACTCATCTCGGTGGAAGAGATCGTAGGAAACGGTTGATCTAGGGCCTGGGAGACGAGAATAATCACACTGCAACAGGTCAGAATGAGCTGCGAACAGTGTAAGGGGGGCAGCTAGTCAAGTGTAACATGACGGTGGGAGGCGATGTCTGTAAAGGGGAACGGCAGTAGAGGAAGGGAGGAGATCGCCCGCATACCAAGAAGGGTAGGGTGTATTAGGCGAAGGGAGAGGCCGAGTCAGCCATAAAGGAAGGGAGAGAATGAGTCAGCCATAGAGGGTGGGAGAGATAACGACACGGAGAAATCGCCCACACGGGTTTGAGGTAGTGTGAGGAGAGGAAGGGGGAAGAATGAAGCGTTGCTATGTCGTTTAACAAGTTAAGTGGTAATGAGGTGCAGCTTGTGGTGGCCGGGACGGCCGGTGTGGTGACGTGGAAAAAGGCATTTTGTAAAACGTCAACATCTTTGTAGAACGCGTATCTAAGACTGAAAATTTACTCGTGGGCCATTACCATACATCATCAGGTGTGTGTTAACTATGACACATAACACTTGCCTCTCTCTCTCTGGGCACGAGTTTAATCAAACTAATTCTGCCGATGGAATGAACTGGTGGAGAGCACAGCCCTCTTACCTCCCCACACCAGACCTTCCCTCCCACATTAATGTAATGTATGGCTACGTACGCTTCCGGGGCGCAACATCACAGCCACACGCTCCCCATGAACTGTGAATTCGAACCAGCAGCGGCCAGAGATCCATTTGTTCCGGTAACAGTGTTTGGGGATAAGGAATGATTGGGACCTGCGGGTGAGGGGGTTGTGGGGTGAGTGTAGGTGCAGGACGCAGTAAACAATGTGCTGCAGTTGTCATGTATTGATTAATCAAGCAACTTATGCATGGACTAGTGATGGGGAGGGGTTGCATCAAGATCTATAAATTCAGAGCCATTAATTAAAGTCTGTATAATAGGTCGAAACAACTGACACACTCGTCTGGCGTCACTCTGCCACCCACACTCCTCCAACTTCATGCCCACGAAGCAACAGCCTCAAAGACACGGAACACTTCCTCCTCAGTTACCCTGTATTGTCCCCACACGGACGCTTGCACAACACTACTACAGTTTCTGACTCATGGTCCCGATCGTTGGACGTGGCCAGCTTCCTAAGCGCTGCAAAAGCTTGGTAAGAGTATCTAATAAAAAAAACACGTATAATTGATTTTTACGAAGCGGTATAATAGATTACGGAAGACGTGACAGCCGCGCTTAATGTGATTCTATAAGTCTCTACCTTTTCATGTATATATCAAATTTCAGTCTATCAAAAGCCTACCAACCTCTATATAGATGATGCGACATTACTTATCCGACTCCTGGCTATGTTAAGAGACTTAGGTAGCGCCCCTCAACACATCAGTTACTCCAGTCACATTGGCATACTTCGCCACAGAGACTTCCAAAGCCTGGGTGTATGACAGCAGCGCCCTCGCATGAGATGAGAAGGCCTTCTGTAGTTGGCCATACAATGATACGTAATAATCGCGAGAGAACGTTCGATAAATAACGTACGATCACTTGAGAGGTAATCGTCAACACAAATCATTGAAACATATAATGGAAACATAGCCACCAGCAGCGTTCGGAAATGCGTCCTACAATCAGATGAAATACGGAATACACAGGATGATAATTGTGTCTATGTTACTTACCTTCCGACGCCCAGCGGGGGATGGTATCGCTCCAACTGCAAGTCAGTCACGATGGACGAGGCTTTCAGGAAATCCCTGCACACACACACAGATTTCCAGGCACGTCTCACTCTATAGTGAATATAAAATTTCTACGTCTGTACTGTACTACACTCATCTATCATAGCCTTTGATAAGTTCAGCATATCATTCGCCTGTCATTATCATCACTGTTTTGCTGTTTTGTAACATTTTCTTCTATTCATCATCCGTAATATATTTCCATTATATTGTTCATTAAGCACAATACACTCGGGTGAAAATTTTCGAGTTCATACATCACTCTAATAACTGTATTTTGCCCCCCTTTCAAATCAAGCTGTTCGCCATTATGTGCATCACGGTTTCAAAATTATTGTTCGCCTGTCACATCATTTGGCGATATGGTCACACCCCCTCCATTGCTCACCAGTCAAAAGAGGCAACCAAGTGCCTCCTTCACCAGTCACTATGTGCAGAGTCCATGAATCAGAATTGGACATCTACCTTGTGTCTTCACCAGTCATTATATGGTGTGATATTCATGCCACACACTCTTCACTCTTTTCTATGTGTCGTTGTATTTCAACTTTTCGTCACGCTAAGGTGAACGTGGAGACAACACTCAATATTTGCCGTTTCTTGAAGCCGGTGAAGCAAATCCGTTAGGCAAAAGGAGTTAAATGCTCTGTATTTCTGTCCAGAACCATTATATTCTTAGCACTTAACACGTATCTGAATTTCTCCTTTATATGATAAGTAATTCATCTTTACGGTTTATGGCAAATCTACATCACTTTCACAATGACTTCCCCATCAAAATGACACGCACACACACACACCATCTTGTTCACAGTATATCTACACTCGGAGAGCAAAGTAGTCAACTACACGCTTTTAGCATGTTCACACGAGTGTCACTATTGCCTTCAAGTTCACCTTCACTCTCGTATGAAAGTGATTAATCACTCACTATCAAAACTGTCACTGTGGCGCGTCCAACATCACCATCCTACCGAAGGTGAGGAGGTGTGGAGAGGAGTGTGGGGTGACTGACGGTGTCCTGTGAGGGGGTAAGCGCGGTGGTCGTGTAACAAGCCATAACAAGCAGGAGACTGACCAATGAAATCGTCGTTTTCACGGAAGAATTGTTTACATGAAGTCTTGATGCCAGATACCTCCATCTTCCCTGTAATCATAAAAAAGAAAATATATTAACTAAACACCAATTATTCATTTTCTTTTAAACTATGGATGAGTTAATGTTTACACCTGTGCTACGAACACAATATATAAAATTTGATTTACATATAAAAGATATTCAGAATTTTAGATAGGTAGAGAGAGATTACCGAGTGAGATGGCAACGCTTTAATCTGCAGGTTTACACATGTTGACATGCACAAAGGAAGTTTCTTAAGTATATGGAAGATTATGATGGACTACACAGAGATGAACGTGCACTGCTAACACACACACACACACACACACACACACACACACACGCCGCCAATTGGACAAAAAACATTTCCAGGAATCTGGGGGACCTTTCAGAAAACGGATTTGACTCGTAACCGCTAAAACGTAAACCTGTAAAGCCTCTTTCCGAAACTTCATTTTCTTTGTCTTTCAGAAGTCTTAAGCACTTACCTCCAGAATGCCACTGCCTCGCCTCTCGCATTTCTTCAGCCTAATCTGTCGTCCCAGAGGTCAGTCATGCGCTTATTTCCTTCTCAAAAGAACTTGAAGACCTCACCCTCTCTATCATGCAAGAAAATGAGCTACAAAATGTTCCATGTGGTCGCTGGAGACGATAGCTCTGGTTGTTGGAGAAACATAATGAGTGGATAACTATTATACCACATGGGACCAATGGAACTTGTTCTCTATTGCCATCAATTATGTCGGCGTGTCAACTGGTTGGTCAGAAAAAGAGGCGTGTTCCACGACCTGGGGGCAACCTTTCGTTGACACACACACATAAAGCCAAAACGGACGTGTTGTCTGAGAATTTCAGTGGGCTTGATCCTATATTCATTTTCGAACAAGGTTCTTAATTTCCCAAGGTGTGTTTGTGTCATGCATCCTCAGTGGGCTTAAAAGAACAATGATGGAGGATTGCTTTCTCCTCAAACGAATGCTTGCAAGTTCGGAAAGTGAAGCATGAACTACAGAAGACGTAAGAGCAGCTCTTCTGGGTCTACTGGTATTCCACGGTATATCTTGGTATCCTGGTATGTTTTTAACTGTCACCCAGGGAGAAGTGCTGGTGTTATGGGCGACGGGTCCAACAACTTTAGCGTTGCTGGGGGATATGACACCCTCGACGCATCCTTGGGGGAAGTCTTCGATTCTCCGTCTAGCTAGGTCCTGGTAGCAGCGCAGGTTGCCATGGTATGTCCTGCCTGGGGGAGTCCTTATCGAAGACGAGGCGGGCCGAGTTGCTGGCTAGCTGGCAGGCTGGCTGGCTGGTTCATGCCTCCTTTAAAGCTTTAAGATTCGACTGACATGCATGGCGTCAAGGTCAGCTCCACAGGATGTTTCGGGACACTA